>NC_092873.1:425525466-425677966 GCF_028372415.1 Notamacropus eugenii | reverse complement strand
ACAGATCAGGCAACTGAGGCTCAGAGAGGTTACATGAGTAGTAGTACTATTGCCAGTGTGCAGGGTCACACAGCTAGTAAGCATCCAAGGAAGGACTCCAATCCTCTCTATCTATTAGGCCAGAATAGCCAGAATTATCTGATGACTAATAAGTGAATTCTCATAATTCTCTAAGAGGGGAGATGCTGACCTACTTCTTTGATGAGCCAGTTGCAGGGAAAAGCTAGTGAAATCACCAGACCTCCTCAGTGACTCAGACAGGTCCCTAAATTGTGTGTCATGTGATCAAACAAGCTTGGAAATAGGGTCATGGTCCTGTGCAACCATGTGATCTTTCTCTAGGAGGTTTCCCCTGAACTCCCCAAGCCATCATTGATGGCACATTCTCCCAACTCATGGTACCCATAGGTCTTAATGCTGGAAGTGACCTTGGTCCAACTCTCTCGTTGTAGAGTCAATCAGTCAATAAGCATTTTGTAGGAATGAAGAAACTGAGATGAGACTCATTGAGTGAAGTGACTTGCCCAAGGTCACTCATCTATTAAGTAGCAGAGGTAAGATCTGAACCCCAGTTCTTATTTTCTAAGTCCACCAGCACTATGTCCACATCTCTTACTTAGACTTAGCAGCTGATATAAGAACCACTTGCTTTGGGCCCTAACCTTCACTTTATACTTGTAGCGAGCTATCTTTTCTTCTTCTCCAAAATGAGATTGAGCAAATCTAAAATAAGAAAATATGAAATAATAAGTTTTTATGCTGTGACTTTTTACCTCTTCCTCTTTCAGAATCTTTTTTCTCAACTTTTTTGACAGTGGTTATGCCATTGGTTTTCTGTCCCTTCATGGTGCTCAATGGCCATTAAGAATCTTTCACTAAATTAGCTTTCCTGGCTAAAACCCCATTCTAGTGCTGTGTCCTTTCCCACTTACATAACAACAATAATAATAGTGACAATTCAATGAACATTAATTAAGTGCCTACTATGTGCCAGGCATCATGCTAAACACTGGAGATACAAAAGGAGGCAAAAAGCCCCAGTCCTCAAGGGAGCTTACAATCTAATGGGGTAGGGTAGGGGGAACAATGTGCCAACAAATGGATGCAATGCAAGCTATAGATGGGATAAATGGGAAATAACTAACAGAGAGAAGTCACAGGAATTATTAGTCCAATGTTGTTGTTGTTTGGTCATATCTGACTCATTGTGATCCCTTTTGGGGTTTTCTTGCCAGAAATACTAGAGTGGTTTTCCACTTCCTTCTCCAGCTCGTTTTTACAGATGAGGAAACTAAGGCAAATAGGGATAAGTGACCAAAGACAGTAACAGTCAATAAGCTAGCATTTATTAAGTTCCTGTTACTACATATCTGATCCTGTATATTTATTTTTTAAGAGCTAACTATGCCTCGGGCACTGTAGTAGGTGCTGAGAATACCAATACAAAATCGAGGTAGTCTTGCCTTTATGGAACTTACATTCTACTAAAGAGATTTAACATGTTCATATGTAATTAAACATGGGATTTTACAAGAAAAATATGAAGTGTTGTTGGGGGGGAGGCACTAACGATTGGACAAAAGGCTTCATGTAGAAGGTGAAACTTGAGCTAAGCCTTGACTGCATCTAGGGGCTCCAAAGGCCAGAGGTGAGGAAGGAGAGTGTTCCAGTCATGGAGGACAGACTGTACAAAGGCACCGAAATAGGAGATGGAATGTGATGTACAGGGAACAGCAAAGAGTCCATTTTGGCTAGAGCTAGAGATTAATGAGCCTGGAAAGATGGGCCAAATCCAAGTCATCAAAGGCTTGAAATGACAAACAGAGGAGTCGGTATTTTTTCATAAAGGTAGCAAGAAGACCCTGAAAATTATAAATGAGACTATTACACTTGACAGATATCAATCAATTCCAGGTAAAACAGGAAGAGAACTTTTGTGAGCACATATTTCCAATTCCATCATGGCAGAGTCATACCTCTCCCAACCCCTTTCCACTTTCCTCCATTTTGCTCAGCAATGTCAATCAGTCAATAAAATTTTATTAATCACCAACTATGTGCCAGGCACTGTGCTAAGTTCTGGGGATACAAAGAAAGGCAAAAAATAGTCCTTGGCCTCAAGGAGTTCACAGTCTCATGTGGAGAGTGCCAAGGAAGATCTGGGTTTGAATTCTACTACTGGCTAGTAAGTTACTAGCTATGTGACCAAATCACTTAACCACTAAAGTGTTACCACATACTTTAGCCTTTCTCTTTTCTCATCTTCAAAACTGAGATAAAAATAACTGTAGTTATTACCAGCTGCTGCTGTCTGAGGTTCTAATGGGATAACATGTCAAGTGTTTTGCTAGTTTCAAAGTGTTATACAAATGCCAATAATTATTATTTTCACTTTAGTATCTCCAAACCATTGTGGACAGAGTCTTAGATTCCAACACACTATAATAACAAAATAAAGATGAAATGGGGAAACATAGTACTTGAAAGTCATGAAAAAGTAGGATCTTCCCACCATTTCCTGTCCCTTACTACAGTCAACTCTTCAGGAATTAGTCAGTCTGTAGCTATCCTAAAGACATGGCTTCTTACCTGTCTTGATTCTGTGGAGACCATTTTGTTGTTCCTTAGCAACTTCATCAAAAGAGTGAAGAGAATAAGTAAGGGAAAAAAAAGAACTAGTTAAAAGTGGAGAGTGAGGAAATAAAGCCATTGGTTCACCTAGTAACCAGAACTATCCATGGATGTCCAATAATCAAGAAGTGACTGCATTAGATTCCTGTGTTTCTAGCTGGGAATATTTTCCCATCTTCCCCTGATCTACCCAACCTCTTGTCCACTAACTCAAAAAGCTATTTCTAATCCTTCCAATCTTCTGAGATCTCTCCCTTTGCTGAACTCTCACTAAATGTAGAGTCTGTACCCAATAATTTGGCACTTAATTATATGCTGTCATTTATAGCTTGCTCATTATCCAATAAGTAAATATTTACTGCATATCAACTATGTTCCAGGCATCTTTTATGTACTTTTCTTGACAGTATTCCTACCTAGTTGATTAGCTCTGTAAGGACAAGGATCATGTCTCATTTAATTCCATTTAACAAACATTTACTAACCACCCATGTGTAAGACTCTATACTGGGCAGTCAGGATATTAAGAGGAAAACTAGAATAGTTCCTACCACCAAAGAGATTCTAATCCAGTAAGGGAGATGGGTAATGGTACAAACAGTCCAAAGTAACTTTGTTGATTAATTAAATTAAATGTATAGTTATATATACACTATATATAATTATATATACATACATACGTCTATATTATATATTATTTTTGTATATAATTATATATACATTAATATATTATTCATATATATAATTATATATACATTTGAAACATGTAATTTAATGGTTAAATGTATAGTAATGCTCTCTGGACTCAGTTTGCAAAAGAGAAGCCAGATACACCTCTACCCCTCAGTGATCTAGGGTTACCCCTGAAGGATTAAGAAAGTCTTTCCCTAATACTATTAGCTCAAGCCCCCATTTCAATGTGTTCTGCCCCTACTGTTGGCCAATAGTTAGCATTTCAAATCCATTTAATCAATTATTATCAATTAGCTTTTTTAAAAAGGATGTTTACTTTGAAGACATAGCAGGAACGGATATATAAACATTTCTCTCTAATTTCTGTGTGGCAAAAAAAAAACGCTTGTCAGTCCCTATGAGAATCAGGTTTATGCTTAACAGCATTTCAACATAGCATTCACCCCACTGAGTTCACTTCAAATGTAGCATGACTGATAGGTAGATGGGTCTGTATCTCTGCTTTAGCTGGTTGACGCGAAGCAGGTCACTCAGGACTTTTCTCCTCACCATCTGCCTTCTGTACATCTGTGCACTGACTCAGGCAGACAGACTTCTGGTGATTCACTCTCCTGATGTTTGAAAGCCTCAAGGTTGTAGCCATCCACAATCTCCTTCACCAAAAAGCAAGAAGGCTAGACATAACAGTGACAGAAGCAACAGCAAGGCCATGAGCTTGCAGGCCGCATCATGGCAGCCTCATTGGAAAGTTAAAAGTCTGAGGTCTCTCTCCATGCTAAGGGCTTAGTCCTTGCCTCCTCACTTAAACATACCAGTCCAGAAAAAGCCAGAGCAAAGAAACCCAAGCCTGACTGAATAGTGTCTTTGAATATATCCCAGTTCTACATGTGCAGGCACTCTGTCTATATCCTCATCTCATTTACTTATTGCTCCATCATATAGTTAGCAAACTGGAATCAGCCACAGAACATCTGTATATACTAGAAATATACATCATCATGCCTTTCCAAAAGCAGGCTCCCTAGTCTCTTCCATAAGTGTAATTGTATCAGTCCTATCCCTGGAACAAGAGAATGCCAGAGAATAGTCTGCCAGAAATGAAGGAGGTATCATTTGTTATGTGGGGGGAAGATGGATCAAAAAGGTTTCATGGAGGAGTTGGCATCTGAATTGGACCTTGAAGGAAAGAAAGTATTTCAATAGCTAGAAATTGTTGGAGAAATGATTGGAATTAAGGAAAGAGGGAGATCTTTCCCACAATGGGATATGGAAAAAAACCAGAAAAGAGCAGGACAAGATTTTGGAAGAATGAAAAGTTCATCAGGAATAGAATAAAGAATACATAAAGGGAAGTATTATAAAATAAGTCTGGAAAGGTAGGTTAGAACCAGATTGTGGAAAGCCCTGAATGACAAGCTAAGAAGTTTGTATTTCATTTTCTAGGTTGAGGGCACCACTGAAGTGTTTTGGACATAGGAGTGATGGAGTCAGACTTGTGTATTAAAAGAATTATTTTGGTACTTTTGTGAAGAGTAGACTGGAGACGATGTACCCTAGATGGAAGCAAGGAGATCAATTAGAAGGAAATTAGTCCAGGGGAGAAGTAATTGGACCTCTACTACAGGTATGGCAGCCTTGGTAGGACAGAAACAAGATCTATTTCAGAGATTCAATAGGACTTGAGAAGCTTTCTTGTACTCCCCCAGAGTCCAGGAGAGCTTGGTGCATAAGAGATCCTCCAGATATATTTTGATGGATAGATATAAGCTCACCTGGATGACTCAACCACTACCTATAAGCTTCCCCTGCCCACAGTCATTACATTACAGTTTCAAGGACAATAACTCATCAATATATTTTGGGACACATTAAAAAGGTTCCCATAGTTCTGTTTTGTTTGCTCAGTCAATAGCAGGGCTTTTGTAATTGTGGTTATAGCAGATTGTGGAATAATTGCAGATTTGGCAGGGGGGACAATACCTCAGAGAGTGATGGGATTTGGAATTTGTTAAAGCTAAGAGGTTTTTTTAAATGAAATTCATGAGTTTGGAGTTTTGACCTAAAATAAGCTTTTTTTTAAAACTTTTTTCCCCCTGAGGATGGTATTCAAATATCCATGGAGAACTTAGCACAATGGAAATTTCCCATTTCCAAACAGGAATCCACGAGGAAAGGCAAATTAAAAAATTGTTCCTTAAAAACGATCAAAGTGTCCTGGGGATTCTATAATGAGTGACAATCATACACATGCTGATAATTCTTTCCTGGTTTAGTATAGTACCTTTCATGAAATAGGCTCCACATGCAGGAAAATACAGTCTGATTCAGAGCCATTCCAGAACTACTCCAGAACCTTTTAATTTATTCAACATTCACTAAAAAATGTCTACTATGTGCAAGGTACTACTATACTAGTTCCTGGAGACTGGACTTTTTCTTTGTTTTGATCTGGACCTGTGACTTCATTGATCTAGGGAGCTCTAGCATGAGGAAACTCCCTCTAAACAATGTAGATTGCAACTATTATTCAACTTCTAATTTCAGAGTTGAGTCACCAAAGGGTTAAATGACTTGTCCAGGGTCATTCAGACAGTATATGTCAGAGGTGGAACTTGAACCCATCACCTCGATTCTAAGACTTGTTCTCTATTAACAATAACATGACATGCTTCCTCTCCTTTGGAGCAACATATAAAGACAACAATCAATATAGTCCCTGCCCTCAAAGATCATACATTCTACTTAGTGACAGGACCTGCAAATAGGCAAGTAAATACAAGGTAATCTGAAGAGGGAGAAAATGCTAACAATTAGGGGGATCATATAAGGCCTCCTGTAGAAAGTGGTACCCAAGCTGGTCCTTGAAAGAAGCTTAGGATTCTAAGAGGTGGAGAAGAGGAGAGAGAGAGCATGCTAAGAGCAGGGCAAGACCTGTGTAAAGTCTTGAATGATCATTTTGATCAAATCAGTCATCCATCCCCTTTCACCATAAAGTTAGAATAAGAACAACAAAAATAGGGGTCTCACCCATAATGCTGTTTTGAGAACAGTTAATACTTATACATCAAGTTATATTCTCCAGTTAGGATATAAAATTTTTTATGGTAGGTATTCTTCCTTTCTTCCTTCCTTTTTTCTTTCCTTTCCTTTCTTTTCTTTCTTCCTTTCTTCTTTCTCTCCTTTCTTTCTTTTTCCTCTTTCTCTCTCTTCCTTCCCTCCTTTCTTTCTTCCCACCTTTCTTCTTTCTTCCCACCTCTCTCTCTCCTTCTCTCTCTCTCTCCTTCTCGCTCTCTCTCCTTCTCGCTCTCTCTCTCTCTCTGTATCTCTATCACTTAGCATACTGCCTTATACATAGTAGAGTCTTAATATATGTTGCACTGAATCAAATTGAGATGAATTTCCTTACAACAAACCTATGAGCTAGGTAGTACAAAATATCAATATTCCCAGTTTTACAAATGAGGAAACTGACTCTCTGAGAGGGTTAGTGCCTTGTCCATAGTAAGCAGTAAAGTTAGGACCTGAGCCAAAGCCTTCAAAACTTAGTGTGTGGAACAGAGTAGAACTGAGAGCCAGGAAGACCTGTGTTCAAATACTGTCTAAGATACTTGCTTCCTGAAGTGGAGCTAGTCATTTAATCCCTTGGAGGCTCAATTTCCTCATATGTAAAAGGAGGTAATAATAGTATCATTCCATAAATTCATTGCAAGAATCAAATGAAAGAGTAAAGTTATTAAGCACTTATTGTGTACCTGGCACTGTGCGAAACACTGGTAATATAAATGCAAACAGAAAGAAAAACCATCTCTGTTCTAAAGAAGCTTACATTCTAATAGAGAAGACACATGAAAGGAAGCTGAAAAAAGGAGTCAGAGAGAGATGCACATATGTACCAAAGTTGAGTCAGGACTGCAGTATGGAGAGGAACAAAGCAATTGCTGTGCAGGGTATCCTCCTGAAAATGGAGGTTTGGGGGAGGAACAATGCAAACCTTTGCAAACGTGGACACTGGGTAATTCGGAACTGTTATCTAAGTGCAGGACCTCTAAGGACCACAGTGAGCAAAGAGGGGAGGTAGATCTGCTAGGATTTGGCAGTAATGCCAAATTTTAGAAAATTAAGTGGGTATCAGAACCAGGGTAAAAAGCGTCTTAAAGATTTACACAGTACAAAATATGAGTAAGTTCAAGAGAGATGTTCAGGAAGCCAAAGTCTGGTATCTTCACTCAGTTTAGGGGAGACAACCCTATGTGAAACATCTGAAAAAAAGAGTACTGAATTCTGCTGAAATACAATCAGGGAAAAGAGTATTCACTTTTTATTCAGATAATGATGATGATGAACATCTTGCATTTGGAAAGGCAGCTTGATGTTTTCTAATAGCAGGGCTTTAACCAAGCCTGGGGCATTTTGTGAGGTATTGCACGTATAAAAGATGTGTCAAGTGAAAAGCATACTGGCTTTGGAGCCAGAAAGAAGGGCTTGGTTTAAGTGTTTGTCCTGACATTCAGTGCCTCTGTGATTATAGGCAATTCACCTCAACTCTCCAAGTTTCAGTCTTCTCATCTGGAAAATGCAGATAAAAATACTCAGCTACATACTATGCAGAGTTTTTACAGGGAAAGTGCCTGGTTAACCTAAAAGTACTATGTAAATCTGGGTTGTTAAATATATCCCCCTCCTTCAGAGTGAGAGAAGTGCATTGTAAAAAGCTTTGAAGAGATTATTATTAAATTTGCTTACTGTTTAAAGTTTTTCCCCATCAAAACAAAATGCTTTCTCTTCACTTCCTTCATTTGATTCTCACAGCAGGTGAGGGTAGATATCACTAACCCCATTTTACAAGTGAGGAAACTGAGACACAGAATATCTGAGTCACCTGATCATAGTACCAGAAGTTTTAGAACAAAGGGAATATTAGAGATCTTTTAATCCAACTGTGTCACTTTTCAGTTGAGGAAATGGAAGATCAGAGTTGCAAAATGACTGGTAACAAGTCACAGAGGTAGCAAGGGGCCAAACAGAAATAGAATTCACTTCCTGGGACTCCAAGATCAGTATATATTCCCCTCCTATGAGAATCACGTCTGATACAGCTGACACTAGAACCAAGGTGTCCTGAATCCATTCTCAGCACCTTTTCTACTACAGTAACTTACCCTGCTCACAGCATCGATATACAAATGGAGGAAGAGAAGAGATATTGATGCCCAACCGGTCCTGGGAGTGCCTCTCTTACATTTAAGGCTGCTGATACCTGGGATTTGCCCTTATCATCCAAAATAGGGATTTCCCTGCGTAATTGGTTAGCTGTTCCTAAGGAACAAATTGGCTTTGTTGATTATTGACTCTAAACACAGGAATGTCTGCAAAGAAGCAATCACAGGTCTGGGTACTTCACTTACTCAGCTCTCTGACCGGTGTACAAAGTCCAGAAGATAAAAATTCTTGGAAATGTTCATCTGGAGAAAATACAGACAGGGTGCTAGAGCCCTAGGCTGTGTTTCAGATCAAGTCCAACAGCGTATTTTAAACCCTGGTTTTTCATGGAAAGAGGTTTATATAATGTTCTGTTTAGAAACAATTTAACATCTTCTATCACTGGCACTTAAAATGTCAAGATAAGGTGTCTATTTCAGCAGAAAAATCAGAATGTTAGGACTGGAGAGGACCTGATGTTCACCTCATTCAACCCTTTAATTTTGCAGATGAAGTTAAAGTCTGAAGAAGGAAAGTTGATTTGCCCATAATCTGGACCAGAATCCAGATCTTTTAAGGAGCAATCTAAAGTCCTTTCCACTGTACCAAAGAAAGAGATTCGGGCGGTGGTGTTATTCCCAAGGGAATGTTCAGAATATCTATTCAGCATATGAAGAAGCTGGAAGGCCATAAAGATATTTGACTAAAATGCATAGTTAACATGAATCATAGGGATTACAGATTTAGAGATAGAAGAGATTTTAGGGATAATCTAATCCAATTTCCTCCTTTTACACATGAGGAAACTGAAGCACAGAGGGGTTAAATGACTTGACTAAAACAGCTGATAACAGCTGGAATTTGAAATTACGTATTCTGATTGCATGTCTAGTGAAGTTTTCTTACATATTTGCAAATATCACAGTATCTATCTCTGACCTTTCTATGATTTAAGTATTATTATTATTCCCCTAAAAACTGTCATCACATGTTGTAATGGAGGTCTTTCCAGACTCCTGCCCCTTCACTTAGCTACTAGCATCTCCCTTTGAAATTTACTTGATGGTTTTGCGTTTTTTTTTTTTTTTTGTATATACCCATATGTGGATATCTCCCACAATGGAATGTAATTTGGAAGGCAGGGACTTTCATTTTTTTTTTTGTCTTTGAATCCCCATCACCTAACACAGTGCTCAGCATCTCATAGGTGCTTTGGATCATAGATCTAGAGCCAGAAAGATCCTTATAATTCAGCTCGCTCAAATCTCCTATTTTACAGATGAGGAAATTAAAGTTTGGGAAATGAAGTGACTTTGCCCAGGTAGCTAGTGAATAGCAGAGCTAGACTTGTAACCAAGGCTGGAAGCTCTAAATTGTATCACATTGCTTCCTAAATGCTTGTTTACTAATTGGTCGATTGCTGTATCTCTTCTTCAGTTCTTCTTACCCACCATCATTAATTCAGAAGTGTTAGGTAAAGGCACACAGGGAGACTTGGCATGGAACTTCAGGAATAGTGAGAGGAAAAACAGAAAATCTTTTCCTGCCTTCCAGTTTAAAGACCCTCTGAGTTAGTAAATAGCAAGTTCAACCTGTGGTAGAATAGAGGGTAGGTATGCAATTGGATTGTAAAATCTCAGTTTGGACTCTGAAGGAAAGTACAGACAAAACAAGAGCTGTAAGTAAGACTTGGGGAGTCTCATAGTGTATCTAAAAGAGGCTATTCGTTTTCTAATGGACAAGAATAGAAAGTGGTTGGTTTCTGTTAGAGCTGTTTAAAGACAGTAAAGTAATTGTGTGTGTGCCGTGATCAGGGAAAAGGGAAGTTGAATAGAAGGGGGGTTTATAGAGTATTAGAGCTGAAAGGGACCTGACGAGATCTAGTCTAACCCATCATTTTTGCCAACTCAGAAACTGAGGTTTGGAGAAAGCAAATGATTAGCACAAGGTAATACAGCTAGGAAGTGGCAAGGCTAGAACTCAGACCCAGGACTTCAGATCCCAAACCCAGGGAGAGGTGCCCCCCAACAATAATATCACAAGACTGAGCAAAGAACAAACAGGAGCAAACCACTAAATACATTTAAATATCTGTTGATTTTATATTTTACTCCTGTAATGTTTGGGTGTTTAGATTTGGTTGCCATGAGTAGGCTGTTTTTAGATAGCTTAGTTTATTTCCTCCTTTTTTTTCCCCTTTAGCTCATGCCTGGACATGAAGTTTCCAAATCTTATCTCCCTCAGCAAGACATACCAGCTGCTAGTCTGAATATGGATTCTTCAGACAGATTTTTAGTGGGTAGGATCTCAGCAGTAGTTGGTGTCTACTTGACCTTTTTTCTTTTCTGATTACCTGTACCACCATCCCACCCCAAACAATCCTCAATCAGGAATTCCTCCCTTGTTTTTATGTGGCAGGCTGGTTGTATTTTAGCCGTGGAATCGCATCTTTTCTGCATTTGGGAAGGTTACTGGCTCACAGGCATTTGGTTGTTGTGATCCCATACTGATAGGCTATACATTTGGCTGAATGACGCGTACAGTGATGAGTATGCTGGAGTTAGTATGAACAAGCTGGGTTCAAATCCCACCTCAGACAATTTACTATGACTAAGTCACTTAACCTTTTAAAGACTCAGTTTCCTTATCTGCATAAATAGGTATAATAAACCCTACCTCCCAGCATTATAGTGAGGATTCAGTGAGATAAGAACTATGCAAATATCAGCTATTATCGAATGTGTTTTCCTGTTTTAAAGATATTCCAGTTGCCGGATCTTCACTGAGAGGGGCACTTTGTGGTTGTTTTTTCCCTTGAAGGAGACTTTTTATTTTTTGGTGAGAAGGCAGCTGGGGTAATAGAAAAAGTGCTGTATTAAAAGACCAGCAGTTGTGATACTTTAGCTATGAATTCTGGGTAAGTTACTTAATCTCTCTCTGCATGTCTCAGTTTTACCTTGCTTACAATGTGGGAATAATAAGGCTATCTACTTCACCGAAGTGTTCTGAGGAAAAGGCTTTGTAAATCTTAAAGCACTATATAAGTGTGCTTATTATTCTTTCACATGGGGGTGGACTTCTCTATCCAGATTCTTATCAGTTTGGGGTTTCAGTAGAAGAGATAGAAACAGCAAGATGTGTAAGTCTTTCATTTGAGTGTATTACATCTGTCCAGGTGAGACTTCAGGATGTGCCTGAGTTTCAGAGGAGAAATTTTAGATGAAATTGTAACATAAAGACAGAAAAATGGGTAGCAATTATAATAACTCTGTGTATATTTTATTCTTCACATTGTACTACACATAGATTATTTTAACAACAGTTTAGCTGTACATTTTTCCTTTCATGAGAGAAATTTTCCTTAAGAAAATGTGACAAGATCTCCCCAATTCTGCACTGACAGTGTTTTTATGTTGGTTTAGGACCTAATTTAAAACACCAAACTTCATCCAAACTGGATAAAGGTTCTCTATGTATTTCTAAAAGATAAAAAATAGAAAGCCAAAATTTCCGCTTGCCTTCCTTCCTTCCTGCCTCCCTTCCTTCTTTTTCCTGCTTTCTCTTTTTTCATATTAGCTTTTGTTATTCCAAGTCTAAGGAGTCCCGGAATTACTGTACATATTTTAAGCACTCTAGTGATCTGAATCTCTGTCTATTCTAGTAAGCAGACACACCTCTTATTTACCTGCCTCTGCTTTGCAAGTGGGCGGGAATGTGGGTGTGTGGGCGTGATAAGACAGTTACCTAGGTAAAAAGCAAACCGACAATAACAAGCTGCCACACTACGAGTAGCCCGAGCTAAATAAGAGTTCAGCTTCAACAGTTTTAGTAAATTAGGAACCTGAACCTCCTCCTCCCCCTGGGGGGAGGGGGCAGCTAAGGAAGTGAGGGAGGGAGCTGTAAGAGTAGGGAGAAATTTCCCAGAATCTTGGATCCTTTGTAATTTCGGGTCTAAGTTTTCTCAGGAGCGCAGCTACCGCTGGAGGCTCTCGGGGACTTAATACATCCTGCTAGGGTCTTCGGGGACTTAGGCTGCGGGGCTCAGGAAAAGGCACATTCACCCGCAGTCACTGGCGGAATACGGTCCCTCTCTTCTGAGGGCCAGGGAATCCGGTTTTCGAGTCAACTCCATAGGGATAGGGTGTGGGAGCTGAGATGTGAATAGTGTGACAATCCTAATTTTAAAAAAAAATCAACATTTAACTGTCTTACCATTAAAAAAGTGAGACAGACTTAGGAAAGTCGTAGAACCCTTTGCGCTGACATACCTACACAGTCAACGTACGGGGTTTCAACAATCTGTTATGTTCTGTATAGATGATATATTCTGTAATACGTGCACATCTTGTGGAATAATCTCAATAGGCTTAATAAATCGTCCATAAAACCGAAATCTAGATCTGGAGATCTCGGTGAGCAAGTAACTGGAACTATAGATTAAGTATGAGGGATCAGTTGAAGGTCACAGATGTCTCTGCTAAACCCTCTCGTTTAATGACCAGATCGCCCTGAAACCGAGGAGCCCAAAGGGACCCCCACCTTGCGGTGGGGGGAGCGGGTATTACTGGGAACCCTCAAAGTCTCCAAAGCAGGGCTCAGCTGGGGTCCAGTTGAGAAGGAGAAAGACACCCCTTTTGTGGTGGTAGTCAATATCCGTCCTCAGTTGGGACCTTCTGGTTACCACCAGTCTGCTTCAGCCCTGCGGGAACAGTGGTATTGACGACCACCCATCCCACCCAGTAAATGTCAAGTAGTTGATAGAAGTTGCTGTAGGGGTCGATCACCTCTTTCTTTATAGCTGTGTCTGTTTAAACTGTGCTACCAGGTAGGGGTATTTAAACGTGTGTGTGGTGTGTGTGTGTGTGTGTGTGTGTGTGTGTGTGTGTGTGTGTGTATTTCACCGATCAACCCCAGCTCTAGTCTTCCTTAGCTGTTATTTCTCTGTATCTTATCTTTCTGCAAACATTCTGTTCACTCCACCCCATCCCCAGGCTTCCTAGTGAATTTCAAACTGTCAGTGTCTGTTGTCCTCCAAGTTTTTGCCCTTGCAGTCTGAATCCGATTCCTAAATTATCTCTAGACAGTCTCTGTTCCGGTGGGTCTATTGAATTCGCGGGGCCGCCACTTTAAGTAATAGATGTAGACCAGACTTCTGAATTTCTATGAACGAGTTCTGGTTTCTGGTGTTATCCCTCTATCTTAGAACGCCCAGTTTCTTTATATTCTTCAGCTTTTCAGAGTTCGTAACTATTTGGATCATTCTATTTGTGACTTTCCGAAGCCCCCTCCCTATTCCCCTCCTAACCGTCTCCCATATTTAATAACAGTAGTTCCCTAATGGAGGGGGAGTGGGAAGGGAGGGGAGGAGGGAACATTTTCGAGTAGTTATAGAAAATGACAAAGCATTTTAAATAAGGGTCGCATCTCTTCCCGTCCGTCCCTGCCCCCTTCTCTTAGTCCAGGACAGCAAACTCTGGTCCCTGCCCTAGTCTCCCTCTCATCTCCCCCTCCTCCTCCCTTTTCCCCCCTCCTCCCCTCCCCGCCTTCCATCCCTCCCCGCCTTCTCAGCCTAGCGGTAGCGGCAGGAGGGAGAGATGCCAGGGCTCTTCAGTCATACAGCTGGCTTGGGCATCATTGGCTCATGCCTGGGACACGAAGCTGCAAAAGAGAACAAATCTGGCGTAGAGCCCAGGCGACTACAGTCCTGTTATGGAGAGGGTGTGCGTGAGTGCGTGTATGTGTGTGTATGTGTGTCCCAGAGAGAGCTCCTCTCCCTAGCTCCTCCCCTCTCCCCCCCACACCCCGGGGGCCTTGCATCACCGTCGTCCCTCCCTTCTCGGCCCCCCCCACCTGCCTTTCCCTAGCCCCTCCCAGTCCTCCTCCTCTTCTCCAGCCCAGTCTTGCTAGTTCTCTCTGGGAAGCTATTAATAGCATTACGTCAGCCCGAGACTGGCAACCCAGTGTAAATACCAGCACTCCCCACTATATAAAAAGGGGTGATGCAACCTCGCTACTAGTCAGAATCCCAACCTACGAGGCGGAGAGAAGAGCTTTGCTCGCCCCAGCAGCGGCGGCGGCAGCGGCAGCAGGGCAGACACCGCCTCCGCTTCCAAGGCGTTGGGCTCGGATACCACCTCCCTTCCTCAAGCCTTAGCTCCAGCGAGGCGCCTTCACCTCTCGGCCCCGGACAGCCCCGGCCCAGCTCCATCCGCCGACTGTCAGGAAGGAGCGGAGTCAGAAGAGAGGTAAGTGAGCCCCGGGGAAGGGGGGTGACTTTTTACCTGTCGGCCTCCCGCCGTTCAGTTCCCCTAATAACACCCAGGCTCGAACCCATCATCTCTTGGAGACTGTGGGACTCCCACCAGTGCCGAAAGAACTCAATGGGAAGTTTGATCGCACACTCCTAGAGGTTTCTCAACAGTTCAAAAAGTTTCTCTCTCTCTCTCTCTCTCTCTCTCTCTCTCTCTCTCTCTCTCTCTCTCTCTCTCTCTCTCTCTCTCTCTCTCTCTCTCTCTCTCTCTCTCTCTCTCTCTCTCTCTCTCTCTCTCTCTCTCTCTCTCTCTCTCTCTCTCTCTCTCTCTCGTGTGTGTGTGTGTGTGTGTGTGTGTGTAAGTAAAGGGGGAGAGAGACTCCCCCCAGACCCAGGACTCCCCCAGTCACACACGCTGGGATACTCTCCGATTTCTTCTCCTGGCTAACTTACCCGGACTGGGAGGTGACTGTGGGGAAGCCCAGGGGTGGGGGTGGTGAGGGGAGAGAGGTTAAGGGGTATCTCAGATTGCCCTTAAGCGTTCTCCCAGACGCCAGCCTCCCCTTCCTTCCCCACCCCTAGGAGGATCCTGAGCTCCTCTATTTCTTCTCCCCCTCCCCCGCAACTCCCCCTACTCCTCTCCCTAGAGTCTAGAGACGGGTTTTGGATGAATGGGGACCGGGTGGACCTCAGGGGGAGCAATCGCGCCCACTGTGGGGGGTATCCGGGAGAGAATGCAGAGCAAAGGCTGCGGGAGCCCTCTCTGGTTGAGGAGCGAAACTTAGTTTGAAGTTTAGTACTAGTTTCCTGGCCCTGGGGACGAAGGAAGAGGGAGCCTTTAAAATGATGGTCGTGTCTGCCACCGCAGAATGTCTGACTTTGGATTGCTTGTTGGTGCTTTCTTCTTGCTGATTCGCTTTTTTTCTGTCTCACTTTTTAAAAATTATTATTACTTTCTCATCCATTTAAGGAGTCTTTGTCCCCTAACGGTGGCAGTCATTCTAAAAATCAAGAGGTAGGATGGCTAATGAAAGAGTCAGTTCTATTTTTGTGGGTTCTGCCCTATCCTCATCTTCTCTTTCCTCCCTACCTCCCTCGCTATCGGTGTGTCCTTAAATAATACATTTGTTTGATATCCCTAGGCATCAGTTGGGGCGGGGGGGGGGGGGGGGCGTGAATATTATCTACCTTTCCTATCTCACAAAAGGATAAAATGTGACGATAGCTATGGACATTATTTGGGGCTTTACAAACTGGAAGGGGGTTAGACTAAATGACATCAAAGGTGGTAGATTATAGATCATTATTATTATTATATAAACCTGTCAAAGCAAAGATAATAAGAAGGGTTGGGGGCCCAAAATGGCTATTTGTATCACTGTAGGGTAAATTGAGGCAATGGTATCACTGAGTGGCAACCAAGGCAATTGTTTCAGGAATCCTCTTCTTTCTGTTTTTTCTTTCTTTGTCCTTTCTCTCCTTTCTCCTCTCCTCTCTACCCTCCCCCTCTTTCCACTTCTTTTTCATTCTTTCCCCTTTTCCTATTTTTTAACTCCTTTTACTTCTCTTCTGCCTCAGTAACACTTACACGAATCTATTAATTTCTGCCTTGGTTTGGGATAAGGAAGCTTTCAAAGGCACCCTGACAGGGAAAAGTCACTCTGCTTGAAACTTGTTGATTAGGATTCAAGTCCCAGCTCCATCCCGTCGCCAAGTAGTTACATAACTTTGGAATATTCTTTCATTTGGGACTCAGTCTCCCTTGATCTTTAAAATAAAGAAGCAACATTTTGGTTTCTTTCTGCTTCCCAGGTAAATAGAATGCTGTAGAATCTAATAAAATTAATTGGGACTAAATATTAATTAATGCAGCAGTGGTTTAGCAGAGTGAGTTCAGTCCTTTTGGGTTCCAGTTTTTCTTCTGACACGTACTGACTTTGTGACTCTGGCCAGTTTACTTAACAACCCAATCTTCTGGTTAGCTCCCTAAGATTTTAAGTGTTAGATAAAGTACCAGCCTGCATTGATAGAGGGGATTTCCTCACTGGCAGGGTTGTGTCTGGGTCCAAAAGGACTCAGATATTTAAAAAGTTGACTTTTCTGAGCTCAAGCTTTCTCCATTGTAAGAAGGAGATAAGAACATTTGTTCTACCCATCAAATAGAACTTTTGTAGCATAGAAACTGCTCTGTAAACCTTAAAGCATTAGGTAAATTGTGATACTATTGATAATAATAATAACTAACATTTATATAGTGCTTACTGTGTGCCAGCCTCTTTACAATAATTATCCCATTGGATCTTTACATTATTATTATGGGGTGACATTTTTATCCCCATTTTACAGATGAGGAAACTGAGGCAAACAGGTTGATTGTCTTGCACAGAATTCCACAGCAAGTAAGTGTCTGAAGTCATATTTGAACTCAGCTCTTTCTGATTGCAGACCCAGAAGTCTATCTACTGTGCCACCTAGCTGCCTCTGTATTATCCTGTAGTACTGCTATGAAAGGGACAGTTATGAGATAGGTTGTAGCCTGGAACATTAGAAGCACGTGAATTTGTTATTGGTAACCATTCCCCCCAAAAGACTTCTCTCTTCTCCTTTTATCTTCATCTACTTGGTCATTTCCTTTTACCTTCCTCTTCCTTTCCCCCTTCTGTGTTTCTGTCTTAAGCCTGTGAATATTTCCCTGGGACATTGCTTGGAGCCTTGGGTGGTCTGATGGGCAACTGAGGTTCTTGACGATGGTATTCAGCCTAAGTGAATTATAATAAGGGAATTATAATTCATAGTAGTAGAAGAACCCTTGGCTCTATCTCCTCCTAGACAAGGATGGCATCATTTAGGATGCCTTTTTTTTTTTTTAATGTTGGCTATGTAACAGGGCCATTTGCTCTCAGTGTTGCCCAATCAGTAGAAGGAAGGACATGATGAGTACACCACAAAAGTTTTCAGGGGAGAAACAGCTTCCTGTACGTGAAACTACTTCATAATGCTGGTTGGGAATTGCTGCTGCTAGCAAATAGTGGGAGTAGAATTTATTGGGTGTGTTGGGGAAGCCTAGAGGTCAATGAGAGTACAGAAAAGGCTTCAAGCCAAGATGAATGCCTAATGGTTAAAATTAACTCCTAATTAATTGGGTTTAACTGCATCAGCAACCAGACTGATTAATCTCTGATTAATCCCAACAGACTGAAAAATTAATACCTGAGATATGAAACTAAAAACGGGGCCACCCAATCTATGTAATATGCTTCTTTGTATGGCACTTAGGTGGCAAAATAGGTAGAGTGCTGGGCCTGGAGTCAGGAAGACCTGAGTTCAATTCCAGCCTCAGACATTTGTTTATTAGCTAGGTGACCCTGGACAAGTCACTTACTTAACCCTGTTTGCCTCAGTTTCCTCATCTATAAAAATGAACCGGGGAAGGAAAGGGCAAATCACTCCAGTGTCTTTGCCAAGAAAACCTCCAAAGGGGTCACAAAGAGCCAGACACGACTGAAAATGACTAAACAACAACAAAATACAGCATTTTGTGTTTTTAAACTGCATTTTACATGCATTATCACTTATTGGTAGTGTGACTTTAGGAAAGTTATTTTATCTTTTTGAGGCTGAGTTTTCTCATCTGTGAAATGAGTAGGATGGTCTCCACTTTGGGTGTTTACCTATAGTGAGTTAAAAATCAATCATCACAACTAAATGATCAGTTTGGAGGTATAGGGCCTAGAGATAGGATTTTATTGATATAGGGAGCTCTTGGTATGAGAACACCTTCTAAACTGCCTTTAAATTTCCTCCATAATACAGATTGTAATTTAGTCATAGAGAATTACTTGGGGGCTTGCTGAAAGCTAACCCTCAGTCCAACTCTTAGGGCACATCTTAATGGTCTTATTTTATAAATTAAAGAATTGAAGCACAGAGAGGTTGAGACTTAGCGACCTTTGGTATCTGAGCTGTTTAGTGAGGGAGCTAGAACCAGTATTTTCTGAATCCCAGAATGGCATTATTTGCCCTGTCTTCAAGTTAACAGGGCGAAGGAACCAGAATGAGTGGTCAATAAAATGCCTACATTGGAGTCATCATATCATAAAGCATAATATTTCATGGGGGAGGTTTATAGGAGAGATATGAAAATTGAAAGTGAAAATTCAGGGTAATTATAACCACTCAGAAGTAAAATGTGGGAGCCAGGTTCCCAGAAATGTTTATCTGTTAAGGGAATAAACCATGGAGAGTTTCATTTTCTTTAAAATGAAGAAACTGAAAGTCATGACATTTATGATTAAGTAGAAACAATTCAGATATTTCAGGTCCCAGCAAAGTAAAGATGACTTGGCAAAAGGAATCTGGGCAATTATCAACGCAAACAGTCTGGGCGATGTGTGGCTAGCCCCAAACAAATTTACTTAGGGTTTTTTGAGATATTGGTTTGCTTGGGTTAGATTATATAAATAATTAAGTAAACCTTTTATTTTGCTTATTTGGCTGTATGCCTAAATCTAGGGCAATTATATTTAATGAGAGAAAGTAAAAGTTTCTAGAAATTATCAAAAGAATTAAAATTTTTGATTTGGGGAGAAACCATAATAATAATCATTCCTATTTATATAGTTCTTCAAAGTTCACAGAACACTTTACATTATCTCAAATGAGCCTTACATCATCTTGTAAGGTAGAAACTGTTATTTATCCCTATTTTACAAATGAGAAAACTGAGGCCCATAGAGTTTAAGTGACTTGCTTAGGGTCACACAGCTAGCAAAAATATCAGAGGTTGGATATGAACCTACATCTTCCTGATTCCAAGGCCCAAAATATAGTCCAATGTACTTGATGAACTTTTTGAAAGGATTTTCATACTTTTTGGGGAACCTGTAGCCTCAAGGCCACATGTGGCTCTCTAGGTCCTTTGAATAGTCAAAACAGAACCAAGAGGGTCACATGTGGCCTTCAGGCTACAGGATCCCCACCCCTCTGACCTAAATCATTTAAGGTAGTGCTTTTAGTTGGAACATTCCACAACATTACCATTCTTCATCTTCTTCCATTAGGAATACTGACTTTTTATACTGAGAAAGAAAAAGAAAACTTTTCTCAGGTCTTGAGACAGGCAGACCACCAGCCATGAGTGCTCATTAATAAACCTGGTCCGTTGAGAAAATGGACTGCCTCTCAAATCTGGTAGAATTCATTATATAGAGCTACCCTGCTAGAAGGCAACCATTCCTAAGAACAAAGGGTTAGCTGATGGTGTCTCTGGATTCCATCACTGAACTATTTGGTTTTTAATAACATTGGGGATGGGAGGCGAAAGGAGAATGCAGGGGAGAATGTTCAGATGATGACTCTGGAAGGCTGAATTCTTAGGGAAGTTTATAACCTGTCAGAAAGGAGTATCCTTCTAGCTTTCTAGGATTAAAGGATATAGGTACATCTCTTCTGATTCATGAGCCAGGGCTTTGGGAGCAGAATTGCTTACATTTTTTAGGTCTATCAGAAGAGTAAACAGATCCCCTACCCTTAAGCATTCAAAGCTCTGGGGATCTTGAATCAGTTGTTTCATCTCTGTTCAACAGATATTTATTAAATATCTCTCCTAGGCCTGACTGGATATACAAAGAAGAAAAATCAGAAAAAACTACTGTCCTTTAAGGGTTTACATTCTATTGGGGAGGGGGAAGCAACATGTATGTATCCAGGGGTAGGAAACCTGCAGCCTTGAGGTCACATGGCCCTCTAAGTCCTCAAGTGTGGCCCATTGACTGAATCTAAGCTTCACAGAACAAATCCTCTTAATAAAAGAATTTGTTTTGTAAAACTTGGACGTGGTCAAAAGGCCACAATCAAGGATCTAGAGGGCCAAATGTGGCCTTGAGGCCACAGGTTCCTCACCCCTGGATAAGGTCTCCAAAGGGAATTTGAGGAGAGTATCTTTAACTTTTGAAGATCTGAGGGTGTGTGTGAAAAGAGGGGATGCTATCATACCTTTCCAGGGACTTTGTCAAAGGTACCATCTTGTTGGGCTAGAGAAATAGGCCCAACTCAGTAGGGCATTTCTATCCTTAACTATTTCCTAGGATTGTTATAAGTAAAGAAAGGGCCTCATATGTGACAATATGATTATGTGATTCTATTAACAACCAGGCACCACATAAATGAACTTCTTGTATCATTAACAGCAGTGTGTGCAAGAAGGCGTTGTGGCTTAAAAGACACAAAAGCATATGCTTGTAAAATATATAGCATACCATGCCTGCTTGTGGACACATCCATACAGACTGGCAACTCCGTAAAGAGTTTCTGGTTGACCTTCAGTGTAGTAGGAAGAGACATAGTTTAGTCAGAGCTCAAATCTTGGCTCTGCCACTTACTGACTGTATGGCTTAGCCTCTCTGGGCCTCAGTCTCCTCATCTGTAAAATGAGTATGTTAGATGGGTGATCTCTAAGATTCCTCCTAGCTCTAGACCTATATTCTTTTGAACATTCAGCCCAAGAGCCTTTTCTTAATCTCTCCAATAAAGAGCAAAAAAAGTGAAGAAAGAGAAAAAATAATAATAAGGTGAATTCATGAAGCAAGAATGAACAGAGGGAATTTAAACTCATAAATGGATATCCCAGAGGAAAGGAGTCTGTGTTCGAGTTTTACCCTGGGCAAATAGTGGATAGAGTGCCAGACCTGGAGTCAGGAAAACTGATCTTCATTGTTCAAATCTGGCCTTAGATACAACCTATGTGGCCTTGGACAAGTCACTTAACCCTGTTTGCTTCAATTTCCTCATCTGTAAAATAAACTAGAGAAAGAAATAGCAAACAACAAATAGGTGATGAACACTCAGACAGGACAGAACAACAAAAATGTTAATTCATTTTCTTTTGTTAATTAGCTCTACCACCATCCTCTCCCTCCCCCACACCTTATCAATTGGCCAGACAGGGAGAGACAGAGGAGGAGGTACTTCCTGGCCTGAGTGTTACCTTGCAGTCATCCCCACAGAATGTCACAGGCAGCAGCAGGGAGGAAGTCACGCCTGGGCAGGCTTGTGTGAATGTAGGCTTGGTTCTTTGAAGGGCACTGGAGCATCACTTGGAGGATATGCAATAGCTTGGGAGTCAGATTTGTAGTTGAAAATTCCAAAATGAAAAAACCTTTCCTAGGTTTTCCTTTTAGCTGTACCCTGATCATAGAACCTAAGAGTTGAAAGGGACCTTAGAGTTCATTTAGTTCACTTTTGGTTCATTTTATTGTTTAGAAAACTGAGGCCTAAAGAAGATGTGCCTTGCTAAGTCAGTGGCAGATGAGAGCCTGCAGTCCCATCCCTGGTCCTATGCTTGTTCTCCTAACCCTACATCTCTGTACATACTTTGCTACTCATTTTTCATTCTTGTTCATTAGATCATAGGATCATAAATTTTTGAACTGCAAAGTTCTTAGAAGTAAGTCACCTTGTCAGCTCTGTGCTGGCAAATGTTTTAACAATCAGTTTTTTGGAGAAAAAAATATTTGTGGGACACACTTTTAAGTTTAATCTTTATTATTAACATTTTACCATCACTTTTGTAAGTCTAAATGATCAACAGAACAGAAAATGTAGAATTGACTTATAGTGTTTTCTGAGGTATAAGTGTTCACATTGAAAATTTAACTATTAGCTTTCCCTAGCTTTGACCTGGCTCCAGAACACCCTTGAATCTGGGTTTAGCCTCTTTTTTTACTTTCTTCTCATTTGAAGAAACTAAGACTGAGAGAAGTGAAATAATTGGGGAGAACGGAGTGGCAGGGGTGTGTCTCTTGTAGTCTGTCTTCTTAAGGTTAATCGAACCTGTCCATATCTTCCCAGAAATGTCACACTTGTTCATAACAGGAATTCCTCTCCAACCCCTGTGAAGCAGAAACACACACTTCGTTCTTTTCCTTTATTTTATCAACTGTTCCATAGTCAACGCTTAGAAGTACTTTAACAGATAGGTAATAAGTAGATAAGAGATAAGTAACTGACGTAACTTAGATCACTAAGCAATTATTGTCCATTATACAATTTAACGTGCAGAAACTGAAGTTCCACCTCCCTTTCTTCCCTGCTCTGGGCAACTCTTTCCCTCTTATTTTCACCCACTGAAAGGTTTCCCCTAATTTCAGATGCTCTTCTAACTTTCTTTTTAAAGGGAGCTTTGAAAACATCTATGTGGATTGGCCAGTATGATGTGAAAAACATCATAAAATAAAGAACTGCTGTGGGGAGGGGCACATATGTGATGGTTCTTGTGAGTGGAGCACAGCCTCAGGTGTCCATGTTCCTGGTTTCCATTGTTAACCCTTGTCATCAATGCAGCAAGCTAGATGATGCAATAACCAGGAGTCAGGAAGGCTCTGAATTCAAAGGTGGCTTTAGACAGTTCCTAGCTGTATGACTCAGGGCAAGTCACTTGACCTCTGCCTATCTCAGTTTCTTGATCTGTAAAATGAGGATAGCACTTCTACCCCACGATTGAGGCGAGGACAAAATGACAATATTTGCAGAGTGTTTTGCAAACTTTAAAGCACCATAAAAATGCTAGTTATTATACTTTTGTTATTATTATATTATCTACTCTGTTGAGAACATTAAGAAGCATTAAGATCAACAACTACTAATTTTAGTTGGAAACAAACTCAGAGGCTGATTTCTTCTGGTCTCAGTTTCTTCATCTGTAAAATGAGGGAGGTATAGTAAGGTCCCTTCCAGCCCCAAATCCTCTGAATCAAACTCTCCTGTGTAGGACTGGTTGTGCTTTGCTCGGGGGAAGGTCTTGGGCTTGTTCCTGAGGGCAGTCCTTTTTGATCTTGGTCTTTTTCAGCAAAATGATGCTTCAACATCCAAGCCAGGTCCCTGCCTCGGAAGTCAGCGCAACAGCCATTGTCCCCTGCCTGTCACCTGCTGCATCTCTGGCATTCGAAGATTTCACAACACTCACCCCTCTGGTGAAGGAAGAGCTGAGGTTTGCCATCCAAAACAAGCATCTCTGCCACAGGATGTCTGCCACATTGGAGTCCGTCACAGTGAGCGACAGGCCCATTGAGATGTCCATCATGAAAGCCGAGGTACTTCTACTGAGCACCTGTCCAAGGCTCTGCTTTCTTGAGGTCTCTCCAAGCTGACATACAGAGGCACTCTAGCTGAGGAGGAGGGCTGAATGGGCCCAAAATAAGCATGCATGAGCTCTGGAAGAATTTAGAGCAAGATGTAAGGTGATAGAGCCATAGGAGGTTATTATAGAAGAGAAAGAAGTGTAGGGTCCATCCCTAATCTTTGAGAATATCATACAAGAAAATTACCATATCTTCTCATGTTTGCTGTTGTCAGGGAGGGAGCCCTGACCTGCAGGTACTCAGATCTGACCCAAGGAAGTTTCCTTGATTTTCTGATTAAATACTTGCAGATAATTCAGGTCTTAACGGGTTAATATTCAATTTGGTACCTTTCTTAATATAATAGTATACTTTTTTGATGTCTGTAACTGCAAAAGCTTAGCTACCATTATTTCTTTCACAAGACGAGAAAATACTATAGAGAAGGATGCCTTTTTTCTGGAAATAGTCTCTGTAAAGATATTTCTGTAAGCTGAAGGGTCTTTTTGTGGAATTTTGAGACTTGGAGTAGGATTTGGGGACCCCTTTGGGTCATACTTCTATGTGAAAGGTCTTTGTTAAATCTGACATACCTGGGCATTTTATCCCTGTTGGGGTAAAGTCAGTTTGACCCAAATCTAAAAGACAATCAATCAAAAAACATTTAGTTAAAGCGTCTATTTATGGGCCAGGCACTATGCTAGACTTCACAAGTTAAAAGACAAAAATGAAACAGTTCCTGTCCTTAGACAGCAGACATTCTATTGGGAGAAAAGACATACACACATAAGTATATAACAAGTAGGTACAAGATAATGGGGAGGGGGTGGAGGCGACTAGAAGGGGGCCATAGAGAAAAATCTCAGAAGGTGCTGTTAATGCTGACCTCAGGAAATCAGATCCTAAGAGACAGAGTTAAAGAAAGAGTCTATTCCAGGCACGGGAGACAGCCAGGGCAAAGACCCAGAGATGGAGTGTTCAGCATGAGGACAGCCTGTTTGGTCAAGCTGTAGAATCTGTTTGAGGTGAACATGCATAATAAGGCTAGAAGGCTAGAGTGGAGCCAGATTAAAGTCAGAAGGTAACTTATAGCTGCTTAAGAATTCTTGGTTTGACACTCTGTGGTTTCCCCTCGTCTTTCTTGTAGCCCTCAGGGAGTTGTATTTTATAGAAGTGGTGACAGGATGGGGGCCTGACAGTGGCCCTGCTGCTATTCTTGCAATTAACTTTTGTTCTAAAGTATAGGCTTGGGGTCCAGACCTCCACCTGGGACCTCAGCTGTCACTGCTTCTCAGAGAGATAGCATGATGCAGTAGAAAGAAAATTGGTCTTAGAATAGTTCAGACTGATGCCGAGCTCTACCAACTGGTGGAATCCTGGGTGCAGTACTTAGCTTCTGAACTATGAACACTGGCGCTATTTTTCTCCCAGGCTTGTATGTAAAAGTTAAAGGTGATGTGAAAGTCTGGTCCTCACCTGTCATCCTAGCTAGCAGAGAGGCTGAGGCTGGCAGATGTCAAGCTTGGGAATTCTGAGCTGCAGTGGTCTAAACAGTTCAAGTATTCACACTGAGTTCAGCATTAATTAATAATAAAACAATATTTGTATAGTGCCTTAAGATTTGCAAAAGGACTTTGCAAATATTTCATTTGATCCTTACAACAACCCTCGGTGGTAGGTGTTGTTGACCCCATTTTATAGATAAGGAAACCAAAGCCAAGCTTTCAGTTGTATCCAACTCTGTGTGACCCCCATTTGTGGTTTTTCTTGGCAAAGATCCTGGTTTGTCATTGCTTTCTCCAGATCATTTTACAGATGAGAAAACTGAGGCAAACAGGGTTAAGTAACTTGCCTAGGGTCAAGCTAATGACATGTCTGAGGCTGGATTTGAACTGAGGGCTTCCTAATTCCAGGTCTAGTGCTCTATCCACTGCACTACTGAGCCCCTAGTAACAGGGGACCACCAAGTTGCCAAAGGAGGGATGAATTGATAGTTGCATTGGGTCCATGAGTAGCTCTTGTACTTCAGACCTGGGTGAAATGAGGAGACTGTTGTGGAAGGAAGGAGAAAGGAAGGAAAGAAGGAAGGAAGGAAGGAAGAAAAGGGAGGGAAGGAAGGAGAGGAGAGGAAGGAGGGAATTATTTCCTATCAAGTCTTTTAGATGATGTTGGGATCTGAATGTGGTTATTAAAAAAAATCTGCAATGCAATAGCAGAAAGGGACCTCAAGATCATTTGGTTCCTGGCTGGTCCTAGAGACACATTGAATTTCATTTCCTTATATTTCATTCATACTAGAATCAGGGGTTATCAGGTCATTTTGCTACATGTAGGAGGCAGTATGATATATGGAAAAGAACACTGGCCCTTTAGTCATTAAAGCTGGGTTCAAACTCCATTTCTAATACCCTTGGGTAAGTCACTTAACCTCCCTGGGCCTTAGTTCTCTCATCTATAACATGAGGGAAAATTCTACTAGTAAGTTTTAAGTCCCCTTCCATCTTATGACTAGTCCTTCAAACACTGGCCATAATTGTGATAAATAAGAAATTTAAAACCTTCCTGTGCACTCTTTACTTATCATCTGACTTCTGCTATGAGAACAGGATGGATGGATAGCCTGGCTGCTGGCTCTCCTCATCTCCTTCATGGAATTACAGTGAGGGCAGAGTTTGATTGTGGGCCCTTAGAATGATTGTAATTTCTGGTCCAAAGGTAACAACATGCCAGTCTCTGGGAAGTTAATAAAAACATAGCATGAAATTGGCAGCCTGCCCCAGGAACCCCAGATTCTCACACTCCTCTAACAGACTTTGGGATCTTCCATAAGAAAAAAACAAGGAGTCATAAATATCCTTCATGTTGTAAGTGTAAGAGCTGAGTCAGAATAGACCATGATTCACCTCTGAGCATTTCAGAGCCAGGCATAGGCAAAGCAGGCAGTCACCTTCTGGTGCAATACAGGGGGACTGTAGGATTTAGTACTAGAGTGAAATTCTATTTAGAAATAGCGTGTAGTGTCCAATCCACTTATTTTACAGTGATGGAAACTGAGATCTAGGCAGGTTAAGTGACTTGCCTAAAGTCACTCTGATAATAAACTTCACTGTCAGACTCTAAATCAAGATCCTCTGAGTGCTTCTAGTGCCTGGCACATAGTAGGTACTTAAGAAATGCTCATTAAATTGAACTGATTCCAAGTCCAATCTTCTTTCCACTACCTCAAAGTTCAAGAAAGGGCATTTCTTAAGTAATTTTATAAGTGCACAATAGAGGCAGTTTGTTATAGTGAATAATGGGTAGGAAGGCTGACACATCCTAGTTGTGTAACCCTAGGAAAGCCTTTTAAAGTTTGAGGGTCCCCTGAGGATTCTGTAACAGATTGAAGGGCAAATCTGCCTCAGTGGGGGTAGTTTCCACATAACAGGAGTTTACTGTACCATTGAAAACTATAGGACTGAAACAAAAAGAACAAACATACACTTTTATTTCTTGAAAATTCTTTCTTCCATAGCACAGGGGTTCTTATTTTGTGATGAGTCAAGCTGAATTTTGTTCACAATGAAAGTTCCTCTGGAAATTAACATGGAGGATATGTAGCCTTCAAACCGGACCTTGGATGAAAAATGCTGACCCTGGAAAGGGTGTACAGTTATCCCAAAAAGGCTCTTCTTCCTCCCCTATCCAACATGGTTATGATTTGTACTAGCCACCAATGATGTGAAGAATAGTTAGCATATATATGTATAATATATATATATTACATATGTATATATACACTGCTTTAGGGACTACAAAGTGCTTTGTTTATATGATTTCATTTGATCCTCACAATAACTCTATGAGATAGATACTCTTATTATCCCCATTTTACAGATCAGGAAACTGAGGCTGAGTGTGGGTCAGTGATTTTCCCAAGGTCACACAGCTACTAAGTGTCTGAGGCAGGATTTGCACTGATGTCTTCAAGACCACAAGTCTAACACTCTATTATCCTTTCTGCCCTCACCCCCATACACCCCCCTACCCCCAGCTTCCAGAACCAAGTGTATTTAAAACACTACATTAAAAAATACTTTTTTTTAAAAGCAGTAATTTTTCAGAGATATTTTTTTCCCCTCATATTAAAGGATGTATTTTTTGTTTTTATTAGTTTGCTCCCGAAGAGGATGAAAGGAAAAAGAGACGAAGGGAAAGAAATAAAATTGCAGCTGCCAAGTGTCGGAACAAGAAGAAGGAGAAGACAGAATGTTTGCAGAAGGTGAGTTTCTGGCTTTCGGTCTTTGGCTTCTGTGCTCCCTTTTTCCTGTGCCCACTGGATGCTTCTCCTCCAGAGCGCGGAATGAAATTGTCAGCATAAAAACCAAATAGGCCCCTTTACTCCGAGGAGAACGGTTCAATAAGCTTCTTATAGAAACAATAGAAATGTTGGCTCCAGGGGTAGGAAAAGATAATGCTGTCAGTGCCATGAAGATGCATCTGGAAATCCAGAAGGCAGGTGTGAGAAGTGAAAAAGGGTTCTCTCCTTTTAGTTGATCCTTATCAGTCCTGGCTAGTCTCTACAAGTCTGGCAGCTTGCATCCTACTAGGCACGTCAGTACAGATAGAGAAGTTTCATTCAAGTCATTTTCCTAGAAAAGAAAGCTGCCAACTTGAATTTGGCATGTTTTTGTAATCCTTTGATTAATTTCCTTCAACAAATTATTTCTCTAAGCTGTACAAATTATTGTATACTCTAGGTGTTCTTTTAGGTGGTTTGCTCTCAGTTTCTCCTTCTGCACCCCAAATACAGTCTGAGCCCTTTTCCTCCTTTTCTCAACAAAGAAGAATGGTATAGTTTCTCCAAAGGAAGGTTAAAGTTTTTTGATGTCAGGTTACTAGGTAGAGCATAGTCTAAGGAAGGGTTTTTAACTTGTGGACATCTCTGGCCATCTGTCTAAGGCTATGAACCCTTTCAGAGTTTTTAAATAAGACAAGTGCATAGAATTACAAAGGAAAAAAATACATTTAAATATGACTATCAATATATATTTTTAAAAATTGAATTCACAGACAGGTTAAGAATCTGTTGGTTTAAGGGCTTGAGTCATTACTGTTTTCTTCCTCTCCTCCCTATCCACCCCAAATACAGGCCCTCACTTTGTCCTAGCTTAACCACAGTCCTAAGAGTCTACTACCTGGGTGTAAAGAGGCTGCAGAATTTATACCTGGGCACAACTCTAGAATACTGGCTCCATTTCAGAAAGGTTAGACTTCCATCCATTATGAAGGCTCATATAGAAGTCCTAGGGACTATGGTCTCTGTACCTAATAAACATGTTCTCTCTGAGTCATTAAATTTCTCTCTGATGAATGGGAAAACAGATCAAGTTCCTTCCAAAGGCCATCTTGAGAGTTGGTCAAGAGGAGTTGGACACTGCCCTCCTTTCTTCTTTATAAGCCAAGCTGCTTGGGTCCATAGTCTGGATTGTCACTCGAACTTGACCTTTTGCCAGTTGCCCTCAATATAATACCTGGTTACTTGTGCCCTTCTGTCAGGAATCAGAAAAGTTGGAAAGTGTGAATGCTGAGCTGAAAGCCCAGATTGAGGAGCTCAAGAATGAGAAGCAGCATTTGATATACATGCTCAACCTCCACCGGCCGACGTGTATCGTCCGAGCTCAGAATGGGAGGACACCCGAAGATGAGAGGAACCTCTTTATCCAACAGATAAAAGAAGGAACATTGCAGAGTTAAGCAGGCATTGATGTGGAGGCAATTGAGTGGTCCTCCTTTCCTTTACTTCTATACCAAGAAACCCGAAGTTATCGGAGATCTGACTTACTATGCACTTCTAGGATCCTAGTAGCCAAGTGCTGTCTGGGAGGCCTTGCTAAGCACAACAAATCATGTTCGCTTAGCTATGACTTTCACCAATCCAGAGAGTTGAGTTTGGTCCAAGGGAAGAAAGTCTTGGGCCCCCGACTCTAGGTCTTTAGGACTTGACATCTTTGCTGTTCCTAGAAGCTGCAGACAAGCCCTGCAGATGGGTTAGTGTCCTGCTAGTGTCCAGTACCTGTCTTTGTCTTGTTTGAATGATACAAACATTCTGGCTTTCAGTGATAGATGTCAGCAGTATGTCTGGGTGTGGGTGTGGGACAGAGCCTGCCCTCCATTGACCTCTGGTAGGTGAAGCAGACTAACAGTGGAGTTGATCAATGTTTTGCAGTGGCCAGGAATATGCTTTCTAGCCAAACATGCTGATATGTTACAGGAATTACTGTACTTGAGGCCTTCATTTTCAGACTCAAGCATTGTACTTATTCCCCCATTCCCCTTCCCTCTCTTTTTTTCATAACACTTGTGCAGATTTTCCTACGACTCATCTCAGATCTGGATTCTGAGGGATTTGGGCAGTTGTCCCTAACTTTAACTTCTTGTAAAACACTCAGCAACTGAGTTGGCATTTTAGCGTGATGAGCAGCGCTCTGTGACTGCTGCTTTGCCCCAAAGGAGAAAGCTCTTTTCTTGCTGAGCAGACAAGATACCCCAAGCAAAACTGACGGGTGTTATTTAAAAGAAGTCTAGTGTAAACCTAGTTACGATGGTTACAAAAACACTTGGAAAAAGCAATGTAACCTGCAAAGGATTAGATTTCTCTGCTATTAAAAGCTTGTGAGTGACATCTAGGGCCGGAACAAACAAAGAATATCTTTTTCCTTTTTTCATTGCTGACTGCAGTCATTGTTCAAAGCCTGATGAAGTTTAGGATTTAGTGACAGCGATATTAATGATATGCATTTTTTTTTTGTTGGTGATCAATTTTTTTTAAAAAAAAATTTGAACCCAGGATGTTTGCAACTATGAGTAGATCTCTTGGTCAAAAGTATCCCAGTTACTGTCTAACTGTTAAAATTCTGATGTTTCTGTGAAATCCTCAGATTGTTAAAGCTTATTCAATATCATTACAGTTTTCTGTAAAAGGAAATATTAACCTTATTTATCCTAATATTCTTAACCAGTCAATCTAATAAACCATGAGACTGAAAATAAATGGCAAACACAAGTGTTAGTTTCTTTCATTTGGAGGATTGTTCCCCTCTTCTTGGTGTATGTTTTCTCTAAATTTCATCTTGACTTTGAAGGGATGCCATTACTAGAAATGATGTACTTCAAATTTCATAGTTACATTAATGGTGAAGATATTATATGTATCTGAAGAGCAAACCTAGTGATACCTCAACTACCAGTGTCTCCCAAGGCAACAATGGCCAAAGAGGGAACTTTCTTCAACCACGTCAGAGACTTTTTAACTTTAGGCTTCTAGAACAAAACATCTTACTATATTTGAATTGGATGTATTGTGATATCTTATGTTTTGTAGATAAATGTATTTCAGTGTGCTCAGAGAGAGGAGGAAGGACATTGGTTTAGGAGGGAAAAAAGATGGTTGTCATCATGGTGCAAAGGAAAATTGACTAGCCTTTTAGAAGGCAGGATGTTCAGTTTGTCCTGACCAGGGATCTTAAACAACTTAGTTTAGCTTCTTAAGACTCAGTTTCCTTACAATAATAACTGTTATGTAGTGCTTACTATATGCTAGGTGATTCACAATTATTATCTCCCTTGATTCCTATAACAACCCTGGGAGGTAAATAACCCACCCAGCATCACACAGCTATTGAGTTTATCTGAGGCCAGATTTGAATGCAGGTCTTCCTGACTCAAGGCTTGGCACTCTATCCACTTCAATACCTAGTTTTCCCAAGGTAAAATGAGGAGATTAGGCTATATGATTTCCAAGGTCCCTTCTAGCTTGGAAGTTCGTTCCCTGCCTCAAGAAAGCCCGGTCAATTTATTAAAACAAAAGCATTCTCATTTCATTTTCACTGATGAACCAGTAATTTTATACTTTGGTAATGGAACCCAATTATTCTACTTGGCCCCCATTTGTATAAAACGTTTAGCCAGGAATGAAAATCAATCAGTAAGCTGCTGCTGATACTGGCACTGAGAGAGACTTTTGTACCAAGGTAAATTAATTCTTATGTCTTGGCTGGGGACCCTTAGTGTGGTGTCAGCAGACCTTGACTGGACTACTGGCCTGTTGTTTGACCCAAGACAAGTCACTTAACCTCTGGGTCTCAGTTTCTACATGTCATTTGAGAGTGTTGGACTTACCCTACCCTGTTTTGCTCTAAATCCTGTTCCCATTCAAGTTCATCAAGTCCCTGATTCTTCAGGCCATGATTTTGTTAGTGTATTATTTGTGATGTGGGCATCCTATTGTCGCTACTTGTTACCAGCAGTGCTTTCATAATCTGACCACTGCCTAGAGGATCAAGGTACCTCACTTTTGTCTTAAGTAAATCTGTTTTCTTCCTTTTGTGTTTATTGTTAGCCCATTAGAAAAATCTAGCTCTGTCAGTTGCTGAACAGGGCCCAGAAGTCAGAGAACTAGAGTTAATCTGTAAACTGTCCAGAACAGCAGTGAGTTATGGGGGAGAAAGAAGAAACAGGCACCACTAAGGAGATGGGGAGAAATGTAGGCTGTTTAATGTGTCTTGTTAAGGAGATGTTAAACAAATGCATGAAAAAAATTTTTTTTTTATTCTTGTTGCTTATGTTTTAAAACTTTAATAAAAAAATGAACAAGCAGTTGTGAGTTATTTCTTTCATCCTGGTCTCACACACTGTGGGAAGTAATTCAGAATCACAATTAGCAATTTTGGCACCTAGGGTAATTTAGTTTGAGGGCAGGGAAACAAGACAGGGCAGAAGATGAAGAGTCAGAGACTGTTGCTGAAAAGGGAGGGTCAGGAGAAAGCCTCTTATAGTCTTTCTTTTTTAATTAATTGTTTTTGCTTAGTAGGTTCTAAGGTCAGTTGTTTTTATACTGTAGAAGGAGTGCAAGAGACATTGTGACTTCTTAATTTTGGTGCCCTGCCACAAAGCCCTTATTGCCCTGCCCTAGTTATGGCTCTACTCTGTGATATCACAAAGAGTTATCTCCCACCCAGTCTGGCACACACCGGGGCTATGATCACTCTGAGACATGTGGGTCAATGTGGATCTCAGTGGGAAGTCTTCCATGCTCTCTACTTCATACTCATTCACATTTTTATGTGTACAATAACTATTTCTAAGAACCTATAAAACAAAATTCTCCATAATGCTCCCTATTTTTTTTCTAATAAGAACTTACATTTATGAGGTTTATGCTTTCCTCACAACAACCTTGTGAGACAGAACAATTATTTTTTTTTTATTTCGGTTCTATAAATATGGAAACTCATTTGCAGTTGGCTGGCAGGCTAAGCATCATACCACCAACACATGGCTAGCAAATGATAGGATTCTCACCTAGGTCTCTCCTGACTCTGAATCCAGGCTATCTCTCTATTAAGAGCTAATATTTCCTTTTCTCATGGAATTGATCATGGGAAATCTATAACTAGCCATTTTTGTACCTGGGCAGCACAAATTGAACTGGGGCAAACTGCGTACAATATACCCTTAAACAATCTTTAGAAACAGGATACCAATCCTTATAGACAAAGACCCTAAGGTTTGGAGAAGCTCCTGCTGGGGGAGGAGGATAGAACATGGAGGAGCAGGAATTGACTAGGGTATAGCCATAGGGGAGAAGAAGCAAGCAAACCATCTGGTGCCTTCCTTTTTAACTAATTCTTCCCAAGTGCTGAGCTCTGTTGTTTCTAAGCTAGTAAATGCCTGACAATGCTTTCAGTGCCTTCTAAATTCAAAGCCCTAGGGCAATGCCCAGCTAGCCTGCCCTACTTATTATTCTTAACAGTGGTGGTCTAGGAGAATGGGAGAGATCCAAATTGTGCTGGCACAAGGCATAAGAACGGTATAATAGAGCAAACACAGGATTGGAATGAAAAGGCTTGGATTCAAATACTTCCTCTGCTGCTGCTCTTGTTGCTGCTGCTGTTGCTACTACTACTGCTGCTGCTGCTGCTGCTGCTGCTGCTGCTGCTACTACTACTGCTGCTGCTACTACTACTGCTGCTGCTGCTGCTGCTGCTGCTGCTGCTACTACTACTGCTGCTGCTGCTGCTGCTGCTGCTGCTACTACTACTGCTGCTGCTGCTACTACTGCTGCTGCTGCTGCTGCTGCTGCTGCTACTACTACTGCTGCTGCTACTACTACTGCTGCTGCTGCTGCTGCTGCTACTACTACTGCTGCTGCTGCTGCTGCTACTACTACTACTACTGCTGCTGCTGCTGCTGCTACTACTACTGCTGCTGCTGCTGCTACTGCTGCTGCTGCTGCTGCTGCTACTACTACTGCTGCTGCTGCTGCTGCTGCTACTACTACTGCTGCTGCTGCTGCTGCTGCTACTACTACTGCTGCTGCTGCTGCTGCTGCTGCTGCTGCTGCTGCTGCTACTACTACTACTTGCCTCCCTACCTAATATTTGCGTAGTGCTTTAATAAAGCAAATTAAATGTTTTCTCCTTTGATTGTAACAACAACCTTTGGAGGTATGTGCTATTATTACCCTCATTTTACAGGTGAGAAAACTGAGGCAGCCAGCAGTTAACTGATTTACCCAGCATCACATAGCGAACCAAGAGTCTGAGGGAGGACTGAAACTCAGATTTTCCTGATTCAAATCCAATGCTCTATCCACTGCTAAACCTCAATGCCTAGGTGCTCTTAGTTTGGTCATTTAATTTCTCTTCACCTTATTATCCTCATCTGTCAAATGGGGAGATTAAATTGGAAAGGTTTTTTGGGGAAAGAACACCAGATTAGAATTGTCTTAACTTCTGTTTGCCTCAGTTTCCTCAACTGAAAAAATAGGGATAATAATATCTCTCAGGGTGGTTGTGAAGGTCAAATGAGATATCTGTAAAGCATTTCGTGCAGAATCTGGAATATAGTAAGTGCTATGTAAATGCTAGTTATTGTTATAAGGTTATTATTATCATCATTGTTTTTGTTACCTGTATAACATTTCCTCTCTTTAGGCCTTAGTTTTGTCTTCTGTGAAACTAAGGAATTGGACTAGATGGTCTCCAAGGTCTCTTCCTGTTCTAAATTCTATGGATAATTCCAGTGGTTATTTTGAACCAAAGCTTTCACTCTCCCCCACCATAGAACTGAGACTTAGATGCTAAATAAATTTGGGGATTTCTTATTCAAAAGCCAGCTTCAGAATTCCTCTAAATCTTTTCATTTAATCGTTACAAGAGGGGAATGTCAAGCTATTTTCCAACTTTACACTATTTCCCATTGCAGGTTTAGAGGAATAAGGTCTTGGAAACGAAACCCAAAATTAGTTCCAGGAGATTTCTGTCTCTTCTCTCACTTTTCCTGCTTCTGCCAGAGATAGGATAGAGATGATACAATAAGAATTCTCTGTGGCTTCATAGGGCCATGCTGTTTCTCCAAGAAGCCTAACTTGCCTTCCAGCTGTGCCTATTACTGGGATCAGCCTGAAGCAAGCCTTCAGAAATGGCAACTGCTCTCTAGTGTTCCCCACACTTTTCCTTTCAGTGATAATCTGTTCCCCAGTGATAGATTCCATTCTAACCACAGGTCCCTAGTTTCCAAATGCTCTTCCCATCCTCTCCTTAACAAAACCAACTCTAGGAAAAGAAGCTTGGGAATGTATTTATGCTAAGGTATAAGTGATTGACAAGAGCTTAATATATTACTTTTCTCAATAGCACCGATATTTTCACATAGGACAGTCTTTCAACACAAAAGAACCAAACTCTAATGATGGAATTTGAAGCATCATCTCATAGGTTGGGGGGGAGGGCACATTTGTTAAGAAGAAGGACTTTCTCAACACACCTTAACTATAAAAATAAGTAATGAAATATTCTGTTTACTAATAACTATCTCCTCTCCCCAACTTCCCCCCAACATCTTCCATGGAACAACAGAAAGTACACTGGGCTAAGAGTCATGAGATCTGGGTTTGAAGCCCAAATTTGCCTCTTGATGGTTGTATGATCTTAGAAAAATCACTTATACTCTCTGAACCTCAGTTTCCTCATCTAAAAAATGACAGAGTTGGATTCCAAGGTCTGTTTCAGCTTTAAGAATTCTTGGTGCCATTGCATACAATGTCAGATTTTTTTCAGTATGCTGATTAGTGTTGACTTTTTTTCCCCTCTTCTTTCTCTTTTGCAAAAGTTGATCATCTAAGAGAGGGCTATGTGGGAGAAGAGAGGGGAAGGATACAGGAAAATGTAAAAAAAGCAAGGAAACAAGTACTTATTAAGCACCTATTATGTTCCAGACCCTATGTGAAACACTTTACAAATATTACTTCACTTTTTCCTCACAATAACACTGGGAAATAGGGGTTATTATTATTCATAGTTTATAGTTGAGGAAACTGAAATGCAGGTAATATAAAATATCAAAAGATATCAATAAAAATCTCTGGTTCCCTATCATAATGTTTTTATGGGGTGAGAGAAGACGGATTTTATGATGGCACCATTCCCCACACCCCATTGGTATACAAGCTTTGTAGGAAGCCCTGAATTAAAGGCAAACTCATAAAAGAAGGCATTTTCTATGGAAAAGCAGTTTATTTGGAGGTTCATTAACAATGGGTGAGAATCTTTACTTCCTCCCTTCTTTTTCTCCCTCTTTTTCTTTTTCTCCTCCTTCCTTTCCTTTCCTTCCCTTCCCTTCCCTTCCCTTCTTTCCCCCTCCTCTCTTTTTTCTCCTCTCCTCCTATTTCTGCATCTTGTCCTTTATTCCATCTTCCTTTTCCCTTTCTACTAGGGAAACTAGTAGATTGTTAGATATAATATTCTCTCAGTGATGCCTAACTGGGAACACTGACATTTGTTAATTTCTACCTTGTAAATGTGATGCGGTAGGTAGTTCAGTTGCTGGTATTAATTGATGTTTCAGACCTACTCACTCTGGGCATCACTTTCCTCATTTGTAAATGTGTCCTTTCCCATTCCACAGCACATGAATACCAAACTATCTCACTCTTAACAGATCCTCAGTCTAATTCTCTCATTTATAGGACCTGAAATCATGGAAAGTGAAGTAAACAGAGCAAAGAAAACAATACACACACTTCCTACAGCAACGTAAATGAAAAAAATAACATTAAATGAAGCTGAAGTTGTGTAATTTTAGTGACTAAGCTTTGACCTGATAAGTTGAGAAAATGTACCTGTTTCCTCTCACAGAAGGGATGGGGGATGATGGCTGTGGAATACTGGAGAGACTACAAGACTCGATCACTGAAAATGCTGAATTGCCTTTCCCCTATCTTTCCTTCTAAATCTTTGTTACCAAGGTGAGCTCCATGTAAAGGAGAGGAAGTAGGGACAAATAGGAAAAGAATGTGACATAAAAACAAAAGCTATCACTAAAACAAAAACAGAAAAGGGGTGGGGATGGGGGTGGAGAACTGTTTTTTCCATTTGACATATGGTAAAATTGCAGCATTGGAGGAACTTTAATGAACATGAGTCAGCCAGTTAAGTTTATTTGTTGATCACTCCCTGGGTGTATAGCTTTGTGCCTGATTCTGTAGGAGATATTTAGGAAGAAAGAGATTCCTGGGAAATGCTCAGTCTAATGGAGGAGATAAGAGAAATAACAAAGAAATACATAGCTGAAACGTATGGACAGTTACACAACCAACTATTACACAGCTCTCAGCTATAGTGAGAGACAAGTACCCAAAGGTCAATTGTTTTAGGGTTGAAGATATAACAGTTTTCTAACTGGTTTTCTGGTCTCCTCTAATCCATTGTTCACACAGTGGTCACATCACTCTACTCAAAACCCTTCAATGACTCTCTAAAATCCAATCTAATTATAAAGACACTTAAGGTTTGCCTCAGATTGGTGCCATCTTACCTTTCCAAACTTATACTACTTTAATCCATGTGTGTTATTTTGAAGCCAAAATGGGTTATTTACAGATCTGTCATCTCTCAGCACTTCCCATCTCCCTACCCTCCATCCCCCTGCCCATTCTGTCTCTAAACCTTTGCCTAACATGCCCTCCCTCATCTCTTCTCCCCTTCAGTCAACAAGTATTTATTAAACAACCACTATACGCCAGGCACTGTACTTAGCATTGAGAAAGGCAAAAGACAGTCCCTGCTCTCACAGTCTAATGGGGGCAGGGGGGTAGTAAACATGCAAAACAACCATGTACAAACAAAATACAAACCCAGTTTAAATGCCATTTCCTCTGTAAAGCTTTCCCTGATCTATGGTATCAAGTCCCAAAGTAAATCAGAGCCATGAGTAAAGGAATAAAGCATCTTTAATCGAGGTAACAGGGTAGCAAACCTGGCACCCTGGAGAATGTCCAGTGGATTTCCCCACCAAAGAGACCAAAGAAAAAGTTTTTATGGTTTTAAGAGGAGACGAGGAGGAGAGAGGTGAAGTAGGAAGACCTGGTCATGAGACCTCAGTGGCCCTTGGCAATCAGGGCAAAGAAAATCACTTCATTCTGGCTGTTTTGCTAGAATCCCAATGGGGTAGGGGAGTGGGAGGGAAGGAAACTAGAACATAAAATTCACCTAGAGTTGGGCTCCCCACAGGGCAACATCCCTGGGTTGGGGAACCCGGGGTGTGGTTCAGCTCAACCTAATCAAGAGTGAATATGTTAAGAGTGGGAATGTAAGGACAATAATGAAATTTTGACATTAGAAGACATTTAAGGGAATGACAACCCATATTCCATTTGGTATTAGCAATTTCTATTATCGTATTAAAAATTTTATCCACAGTAAATTATCTTCTCCTCCTCAGTCATCCAACAGCACTTTTTCACATCTCCTTTTTAAGCCTATTTGACTCTAAAGCACTTATTACCCATTCACTCTGTACTAAACACAAAACAAAATACAAACAAGCAAGGTATTTTCTGCCTTCAAAGAGTTTCCATTCTAATAAGGGATGAAAATACCAGGAAAAGAACTTGGGGGCAATAAGTGATATGCCAGTGGTGTCATGGTTTAGAAACAGCAGGGAAGTGATGGGGAGGCCTGATTCTGGGTAAGAAGAGGTAAAACCTCCCAGGGGAGAACCCAGAGACCCAGGGACAGAGTTCAGGTCCTGATGGGAAGGGGATGAGGATGATGTTTCATTTTGCATTGTGGATTACACTATAGCTGCTGTGTATATGTTGTATTCTACTAGATTATAAGATCGATGAAGCTAGGCACTGGGTGAAGGGGGAGGTCTAATTAATTTTTGTATCCTTTCTACTATAATTGTGGGCAGCTAGGGGTCAAGTGGATGGAGTACAGGCCTTGGAATCAGGAAGACTCATCTTTATGAGTTCATAGAGGACTTTAGATACTAGCTGATTTACCTTGGGCAGATCCTTAATCCTGTTTGCCTTAGTTTCTCATCTGTAAAAATGAGCTAGAAAAGGAAATAGAAAACTACTCCAGTATCTTCAACAAGAAAACTCCAAATAGGGTCTTGAAGAGTCGGACATGACTGAACAACAACTCTAGTTGCTCAGCATAAAGTACCCTCAATTCTTCAGGGGTCCATAAATGATGTGGGACCTCCTTTCAATAAGGCAGAAACAACTGGCTACTACCTACTAACTAACTTAGTAAACAAATCCGAGTTTTGAGGTTGAAGTTAGTTGACTTGCTCATGATGGCATACCTAGAAAGTGTCAGGGGGAGGAATGGAATCTAAGTTAACCTGTCTCCAAGTCCAGTTCACTATTTTCCCACCAAGGGATAGTAGAGGCTTAATAAATGTCAATGAATTGAATTGCTTGTGTCTGGAGATGGAAAGAGTTACTGGACTTGTCTGAGATTTAGCCAGACACCACTATTCTATCCCTTCTTTAAGGAACTCATCATTTATCAGGCCTTATCTACACAGTTGCCAGGCCACCCTTAACAACATCCCTAAGCAAAGCTTGACCCAGCACCCAGGCCTCCCACTTCCCAGACCGACAGCTCTGACCTCTGCCCCTCTCCCTGATAAGCAGGCCTCCAGTCTGGAATTCCTAGGCATTGTTTTGCTTCAGTGACCACTCTTATAAACCTCAATTCCTCCTTCTCTCTCTCTCTCTCTCTCTCTCTCTCTCTCTCTCTCTCTCTCTCTCTCTCTCTCTCTCTTTCTTTCATTCTCCCTTTACTGCTAATTAAACTTTTGAACTGATTATTTGGAATGGCAGAAGAGGGGACAGGTTCAGAAATATTCTGTTGTTAAAAAATCCTTCAAGAATCCCCAGACTTTTCTCCCCATCCACAAATCCCTACATGCAGGATAGTGGATCTGAGTTAGGAAATAAATCTTCCAGTCAGTTTCTAAGGTAGCTTTACTCTTAATGGTTGGGAGTGGGGGAGGGAGGGAGGCATTCTTTGGGTAGTTATGGGGGAGAACTAAAGGGGAGAGTGACAAGACAGGAGCCTAGAGCAGTTTCAAGCCTCCTGCTCTGTCCTAAGACTCTCCAGAGCTCTGTTTTCATTTAGCAAAACAAAGTGACAGACCCTACCTAAAACAAGGAGTCACTGGAGAGAATCAATTTCTTCCGAGGAAAGGAGGGAAAACTTAATTGTCTGTTAATCGGCTGGGTGAGGGGAAAAAGTCTATTAATCATTAATGCTTGGGCTTTGGAGAAGATGGAAAGAAGTTTGGGCAGTTTCGGAGGCAGGATTAATGGTTTACTCTGGGCCAGTCTTTCCTTCCACTCACCTCAGGGAAAGAAAAAAAAGCACCTCACATTCTTTCGATATAGAAATTTTCAAAGAGGCAAGTAGATGTGAAAGCTCTTATGAAGGGACCCTTGGAGTGGGTTAAGGAAACTGGGTAGAAGCAGGGATGGTACCCTCCAATGCATGAGAGGAGGAGGAAATGGCCGTAAAAGGAGACCTTTTAAAACAGGAGTGAAATTTAAGCATTTTCTTCTGATTGAAAGAATAAGAACCCAGAGTAAAAATCATAATGATATCTCAAAATTATATAGTATTTTAGTAGCTTTCAAAGCCCTTTCTTCAGGACAATCTTATGAGATAGGTAGTACTGTCTTATTACAACCATTTTACAAATGAGAAAACTGAAGCAAAGAGAGGTCCAGTGACTCAGCCAAGACCCATACGGCTGCATTGGGAAGGATATTGAGTTTGAAGTTGGGGGTCTTGGGTTCTCTGCCACTTCCCAAGTGACCTTGGGCAAGTCACTCCATCATTTACAGAAGAAGACCTTCACGGTCCCTTCTACCTCCCAATTTCTGACCTTAATAAGAGGCAAACCAGACTCAAGCTCAACACTGTTGATATAGGACCAAGGATGAACAAGTCCTCTAAGGGGAATGAGACACGCAGATATGGATGGGCCTTTGGGCTCTTTCACCTAAAAGCTAGCTTGTTGGTCCACAAAAGACCCAGAAGTACAGATAGTTAGATGGCACATAAAGAGTTTAAAAAGAGCTTTACCTGACATCTTATAGATAAGCAGCGAAGTTGGTACTATGGGTATCCTCTCCATTTTAACGATGAGGAAACCAATCAGTTTGAAGGAAAGCAAGGGAGGCTACTTTTGGACATAAGAAAGAGTTCTGAGGTCCTCAAAGTAATAAAATATGACAACAGGGCTAGATTTTGAATATCTTTGGGGAATCTTTAGAAGAAGAATAGAAAATTTCGGTGTCTAATTGACTCACTAAAGCCTCACAGCTTTTCTGTAAGAATGGCCCAGGGAGAGCCCCTAGTGGCCTTAACTTCTAACTGCAATTTGTCATTTGGGGCAACTGAGGGAACCAGAAATTGAGCCTGAGTCATCCTTTCTCTTTTTCTTTTTATTATTCACAATAAATCTACACTCTAAGCCCTTGCCCTGGGACTGTCACCACTGATAAGGAACAGTTTCAGGGAAAGAACTTGAGGGTGAATGATGGGGAAAACCTCCTAACCTCTGGGAACCCAGAACCAGAATGGTATCAGTATCCTTTCAGTTTCCCCACCACCAACATACATAATCAGGCAAACTCTAATGAGAGGGCAGCCTCTATGGAGTATTTAGCAGGCTATGCTCTTCTGGGGACCTTGGCTTTCTAAATCTTTACACAGATCATCTCCTGTGCCTGGAACTCCCTCCCTCTCCACCTCCATTTCTTAGAATCCCTAGTTTCTGAACATTGTGAAATTATAATGCCCCAGTTTAGCCCCAGGGGAGGGTTGAGAAAGTACACCTCTCTCCTTTTTGCAGAGTGGGGGACTATCGGTATGGGATACTGTATACGCTGACAAACTTGGTTAGAGTATTGGTTAATTCTGATCTATGGCTTTTTTCCTTTTTAGTCATTATTACAAGAAACATCTTGGGACAAAAAAAAAAAAACAAACCCTAAAAAATGTCCCTCATTTCCTTCAAAACTCAGCTCAAATTCCACCTCCTACATTTGACTTTTCCTGATCCTTCAGCTATTAGTGCCTTCCCCCAAATTGCCTCATGCTTATTTTGCATGCATTTTATATATGTAGGTATTGTTTCTCCCAAAAGAATGAAAGTTCTTTGAGATAGAGGTGATTTTATTTTTATCTTTGACTCTCCAAAGCCTAGTACAGTACCTGGTACAGGTGTCTAATAAATTTTTGTGGATTGATTCATGGTTTAAGTGGTGCTGAATGAATTATTACTAGCTGTGTGGTCATGGACAAGTTGCTTATATAGTTTTCCTTTTCACTCTGGGGATCCTCCCAGTTCCCTTTGGCACTGATGAGTCAGGATCCCTAGAGAGCTGGTTATCTCTCCCTTTCAGGGTTCTGAATGTATCCCTGAGGGAATGGGTATATATTTCTAATTTTATCAAGTCAAACTCTCATTCTGGTTTGTCCTCCCTAATATCAATCACCATTTATAGTTAATATTTCCTTTATATCATTAATTGACTCAGGGATTATTGCCCCATTAAACCTATAAATATCAATTAGTTTTTTACAAACAATATTTACTAAGAAGAAAACAGCAAGTATGGAAATACAAATATGCCCCTTCCCTTCCCTTCACCCCCTGTCCTCTCCAAATGAGGGCCTTACTCTCCCATATATTGCCTCAGTCTCTGGGGACAGTGGACTCAGACTCATAAATTCACTTCCAAATGTGATAGAGGGAAGCTATCCTTTGCTGGAGTCCATCAGTAGATTTCATTGGTCTGAGTCAAACAGGTCACTCTTTAAAGTTTTGCTGGTATAATGGACTTAGCAGGTCTAATTTCTGGGCCTCTAGGGGAGGACTAGAGCTAGAGTCTTTTAGGTGATCTCTCATCCTTTCAGATCTCACAAACTTGCAACCATCTCCAATATTCTGTCCCCTAAAGTTCTGCTCTTAGGTCTAGATACAACAGAAACCAAAGCAACATTGGAGCTTTATATTCAAGGGTCAAAGCCAGATGAGAGTGGTCCAAGGTCACTTGTTCAATGTGAAGGCCTGCAGCAGTTTATCTTCCTCACTTGAGTGAAGCTACTTAGGAAATTTGAACCAGTTCTACTTCACTTAAATCCAATTCAAGAACAAATCAAGACATCACCCTCATGAAGTCATTGGTCCTCTTTGAGAAGAAAGGATGAACAACCACAGACAAACATTGGCATACTTCCTAGTTACTAGGAGTCATTCTCCTTGTTCAGTAGCCAATCAAAAAGGGAATGCAGTTGGCAGATTGGAAAGAGGCCTAGATTACTTGTGTGTGCTGTAGTTTAAATGATCCCAGCCTCAGTTTCCTTATTGGTGAAATGGTGATAGTACTACTTGTAGTAATTACATGGGAGACTTATTGGGAAGAAGAATATTTGAGAACCTTAAAGTGTTACATAAACATACCATTATTAGGACTGGGACTGACTAAGCACTGTAGTTCTATCCTTGTCAACTTCCTCCTTCAGCTCCGTTGTCTGTTCCTCATTCAGTACAATCTCAAAGAAGAGATGCCTTTGTCTTTGCCAAGGACAACTACTCTACTTTTGTCCTGGTTTCCATCTTGTCCCATCTCCTCCAGAAGCTTGCCCCTTTAACTATTCCTTTCCTCTCTCATCCTCTATCTCTCCTTATGTACTGTTCTTTTTTAAAAAAAGACTATATATAATTTATTCATTTTTCAGTTCTTAACATTCACTTGCACAAGAATTTGAATTCAAAATTTTCTCCCCATCTCTCTCTACCCCCCACCTTAGGACAGCATGCATCACATCCATCCCTTCCTCCAGTCTGTCCTCCCTTCTATTACCCACCCTTCTTCCATCCCCCTTCCCCTCTATTTTCCTACGGAGCAAAATAGATTTCTATACTCCATTGCCTGCATAGCTTAATTTCCAGTTGCATGCTAAAACATTTTTTAACATTCATTCTTAAGACTTTGAGTTCCATATTCTTTCTCTCCCTCCCCACCCACCCTCATTGAGAAAACAAGCAATTTAATATAGGTCATACATGTGTAGTAATGCAAAGCCCTTCCATAATATTTATGTTATAAAAGACTAACCACATTTCCTTCTGTCCCATCTTGCCCTTCATTTATTCCATCCTCTCCTTTGACCTGTCCTCCCACAATAATGTTTGCTTCTGATTATCTCTTTCCCCAATTTGCTGTCCTTTCTATTATCTTCACTCTCCTATCCCCTTCCCCCTTGCCTTCCTGCAGGGTAAAATAGATTTCCATGTGCAATTGAGTGTATGTTATTCTCTCCTTAAGCCAAATTCCATGAGAGTAAGGCTCAATTATTTCCTTTCATTTCCCCCTTCTTCCCCTCCATTGTAGAAGCTCTTTCTTCTCTCTTGTATGTGAGATGATTTGCTACATTCTACCTCTCCCTTTCTCTTACTCCTAGTACATTTCATTCAACAGTAAATTTTATTTTTTATTTTATTTATTTTATTTTTAAGTATTCTCCCTTCATATTCAGCTCCCTTTATATTCAGGATGTATATATATGTATATATACATACATTCATATACACACATATATACACATAAACACATATATACATGTACATATACATACTTATACATATATAAAATATACACATACATACATACCCATACACACTTACATATATATATATATATATATATATATATATATATATATATATATATATATATATATTCTCTCCATTCTAAGTTTTAAAGAACTATTTTCTTCAGTGAGCTTTTGAACCTCCTTTTCCATTTTTTCCAATTCTACTTTTTAAAGCATTCATCTCCTCATTGGCTTTTAGGACCTCTTTTGCCATTTGGGTTAGTCTATTTTTATAGATGTTATTTTCTTCAGCATTTTTTGGGATCTCCTTTAGCAAGCTGTTGATTTGCTTTTCATGATTTTCTTGCATCACTGTCAATTCTCTTCCCAATTTTTCCTCCACCTCTGTTATTTGATTTTCAAAATCCTTTTCGCACTCTTCCATGGCCTGAGACCATTGCAAATTTATTTTGGAGGTTTTGGGTGTAGAAGCCTTGACTTTGATGTCTTCCCTGATGGTATACTTTATTCTCCCTCATCCAGAAGGATGGAAGAAAATACTTTTTCATCAAGAAAATAACCTTCTATAGTCTTATTTCCTTCCCCTTTTTTAGGCATTTTCCCAGCCAGTTACTTGACTTTTGAGTCCTTTGTCAAGTGGAGAGTATAGTCTAGGGACCTGTAAGTTCTCAATTCCTCCAAGGTGGTTCAATCAAGGGAGAGGAGTTTACTCCTCTTCTGGCTTGTGAGCAACCACAAGCACTCTTTTCTGCCCAGGATCTGCGAGTAGGATTCCCTCTCTATTGCCACCACTAGCTCCACCACACCAGCACTGCTCCTAATGCCAGGACTGTCATTCAGGACTGAGACCCAGATCAGCTGCTTGATTCTCCCAGAATCTTTAGGCTGAGGACTCCAAAAGTGGATACTTCTGTGACAGTGGCTGGTGCCACCCTGGGGCCGGGTCAGGGGCCAGACCCACTCCTTTCTCACCCAGATGAAAGAGCTTTCTTACTGACCTTTGAATGTCTTTGGCATTTGTGGGTTGAGAAATCTGGGAACCACAGCTGCCACCTGTGATTCTGTGCCCTGAAGCCTGCTCCCATTCTGTCAGTGCCAGGCCTTGTGCCAAGGCTGGGCTGCGCTCTGCTCTGAGCCTGGTGTGATAAACCTTTCCTGTTGGTCTTTTAGGCTACCTTGGGTTGGAAATCTCTTTCACTCTGTTGTTTGGTGGCTTATGCTGCTCTAGAATTTGTTTAAAGTCATTTTTTACAGGTATTCTATGAGCTATGGGGGGAGAGCTAGAGCAGGTCCATCTTTCTTTCCTTAAAGCCCATATAGGTACCTAGATCTCCACTTCTTTTCTTAATTAATCTTTAGTTTTCAACATTCACTTTTATAATATTTTGACTTCTATATTTTCCTTCTCTCCCCTCCCCCCAGCTTGCAAACTGATACAGGCTATACATGTACAATCATATTAAGCATATTTCCACATTGGTTATGTTGTGAAAGAAGTACCAGAACAAAAGGGAGAAACCACAAGAAAGAAAAAAGAAAAAAACCACAAAAAAAGAGAAAATGGTATGCTTTGGTCTGCATTCAGACTCCATAGTTCTTTCTCTGGATATGGATAGTACTTTCAATCATGAGTCTTTTGGAATTTTCTTAGATCATTGCATTGAGGAGAAGAGCTAAGTCTAACAAAGTTGGTCACCAAACAGTTACTGTTATTGTGTACAATGTTCTCCTGGTTCTGCTCACTTCACTCAGTGTCAGTTAATGTAAATCTTTCCAGGTTTTTCTGAAATTCACCTGAAATTCATTTCTTATGGAATAATAGTACTCCATTACATTCCTATACCACAGCTTGTTCAGTCATTCCCCAATTGATAGCCATCACCTCAATTTCTGATTCTTTGTCACCACAAAAAGAGTGGCTATAAACATTTTTGTACATGTGGGTCCTTTTCCCTTTTTTATGATTTCTTTGGGATGCAGACCTAGTAGTGGTATTGCTGGATCAAAACTGATTTCTACTTCTTTTTTTTAATTTATTTTTTAAAATTTATTTGTTTTCAGTTTTCTACAATCACTTCCAAAAATCTTAGATTTTCTTCACTTCTTACCCCCTCAGTCCCCCCTCCATCCCCAAGATGGCATGCAATCATATATGGTTTCTATACATACATTCTTATTAAGTACATTTTCGCATTGGTTATGTTGCATAGAGGAATTAAAATGAATGAGGGAAACCATGAGAAAAAACAAAACATAACATAAGAGAAAATAGTCTGCTTAATTATGAGTTCCAATTCCATACTTCTTTCTCTGGATGTGGATGGCATTTTGCCTCAAGAGTCCTTTGGGAATGCTTTAGGTCCTTGCATTGCTGTGAAAGGCTAAGTCTACCAGAAAAATTCCTCACAAACTGTGGTTTTTACTGTGTACAAAGTTCTCCTGGTTCTGCTCAGTTCACATAAGTCCTTCCAGGCCTCTCTATAGTCTTCCTATTTATCACTTCTTATAGCACAATTGTATTCCATTATACAACTTATTCAGTCATTCCTCAATTGATGGACATCCCTTTGATTTCCAGTTCTTGGCCACCACAAAGAGAGCTGCTATAAATTTTTTTGTACATGTGGGACCCTTTCCCGTTTTTATGATCTCTTTGGCATACAGTCCTAGAAACAATATTACTGGGTCAAAGGCTATGCACATTTTTCTAGCCCTTTGAGTATAGTTCCAAATTGCTCTCCAGAATGGTTGTTTCAGCTCACAGCTCCACCAACAATGAATTTGTGTTCAGATTTCCACTTCTTAAAAAAAGAAAAGGAAAAAAAATCACTTTTTTTTGCCATCCCCTCAAGCTATCATTCTTTTTTTAAAACAATATTTTTTCACCAATTACATGTTAAAAACAATTTTAACATTTTTTTAAAGTTTTGAGTTTCAAATTCTACCCTTCCCTTCCCCTCTACCATTCCTCCTTCCTGAGATGATAAGCAGTCTGATATAGGTTATACATGTGCAATCACGTAAAACATTTCCACATTAGTCATTTTGTACAACAAGACTCAAAAAAAGAAAGTGAAATATATCATGCTTCAGTTTGCATTCAGATAAAAATCAGTTCTTTCTCTGGAGAAGGATAGTATACTTCCTTATGAATCCTTTGAGATTATCTTGAATCATTGCATTGCTGAGAATAGCTAAATTATTCACACATTTTTCGTCATACACTATTGCTGTTACTGTATACCACATTTTCCTGGTCCTTCTCACTTCACTTTGCAATCAGTTCATGTAAGTCTTTCCAAGTTTTTCTGAAATCATCCTATTTGCCATTTCTTATAGCACAATAATATTCCGCAGTCAAGTCATCATTCTAGAACACCCCTCTGTTTGCTGGAGAAACTCCTGGAAAAGGTCATTTGTTTATATTAGTTACCTCCACTTTATCACCTCCTACTCATTTGTCAGATATTTACAATGTTTTCTAATCCCACCAGTAGCCCAATGTTGCTCTAAGGTTAACAATGATCTTTTAGCAGCTAAAGCCATAGGCTTTTCTCATTTCTTATCCTTCTTGAACTTTCTGTTGTTTTTCACTCTATTGACCACTCCCTCTTCCTATACTGTCTCCCCTTTCAGCTTTTAAAACACTACTCCTTCCTGAGTAGTTCCTGTTCCTGAGTCTCCTTTACTGAACCATCATCCATATCCTATTCCCTAACCACAGCTGTACTCTAAGGCATTAGCTTGGACCTTTTCTGTTTTTCTCCCTATGCCTTTTCTCTTGGTGATCTCACTAACTTTCATGGGTGGGTTGTGATCACCTCCATGAAAATAACTTCTAGATCTGTATATCCGGCTAACATCTCTCTCCAGTCCCATATTATCAACTGCCTGCTAGACATCTACACCTGAATATCTCATTGGCATTTCAAATTCATCATGTACACATACACACACACACCCCAAAATATACCCTTCCTCCAAAATTCCTTATTCCTGTTAGGGAATAAACTTCTATACCCTGTCTCTTCTTTCCCTTTACATCCAAAACCTTTCTCACATCTGTCCCTATCTCTCCAATCACATGACTACACTCCAGTTCAGACCCTCATTACCTCTCACCTGGAAATAGCACCCTAATTGGGTTGCTTATTTCCAGTTTTTCCCTCTTCAATCCACTTTTCACACAGCTACCAAAATAGTCTCCCTAAAGCACAGATCTGACCATGCCACAGTCGCATCCATTATCTTGCTTCCAAGATAAAATATACAAATTTCTCAGCTTGCCATTTAAAGCCTTGCACAATCTGGCTCAAACCTACCTTTCCAGAATTCTTTCACATTCCTCTCTTTCACACATTCTATATTTCAGCCAAACCGGGTTGCTTGTTTTTTCTCTGAATTCATCGTTTCACCTTCTGCCTTTATATAGGATGTCCCTATGCCTGAAATACATTCCTTCTTCACTTCTGCCATTCACCTCCACTCTCGCCCTCTTGAGAAGACTTTCAGAATCCCTCTGGTGGTCTATGTTCTCTCTCTCTTGAAATTACCACATGTATACTTATCTCTTTGGGAAATATCCTCCAAGGGAATGTAAGCTACTTGGGGGAAGCAGCTAATTTAAAAAAAAACATTTCTGTAGTACCTAAGCATAATGTCTTACACATAGTAGATACTTAAATGCTTAAATAAATAAATAAATAGAAATTTAATTGTGAAAAAGCAGACTGAGAGGGAAAGGTGTTAGAAAAAAAATTACTCACTTTGGAAGTTGAGGAAACTTGAAACACTATCTGATAAAACACTCCCACACATCTGTCCAGCCTGAAAAAAAAATCACACGCACACACACACACACACACACACACACACACACACACACACACAATAATCTGGTATGTGCTTACTTAGTCGGTGAAGGGGATAGGGAAGTCCCCTTCCTTATAGAGCTTCCTTGGCTGTGTCTTCCTGGGATACACTTTTCTTTGGTCACTTCACATCGTGTAATTACTACGTGATATTAAATACAGGATTACTATATTTTCTTCTTCCAGTGATTTTTTCACAGCTCTTGAGTCCTGTAATTGAATTAATGTTCTTTCATCATACATCCTTAACAAAGACTGACCTTCTGGTCATTTAAAAAGTCATCTATTGCATATAACTAAGGCTCAGTTTCTGAAGAGTCGTCTATCTGTTCATCTCTACTAAGTACCCTACACTGAAGAAATTTTAAAAAATAAACCCACACATCTGATACAGATTAGGCAATGTAATAATGGTACCGTACATTCAAATTGCACTTTTCAAATGATCACACTTGAGCCTCACAACTATTCTGTGGAAATAGGCTATGTTGCTATTATCTGACATTTTTTTTAACAACAACTTTAGAAAATTGAAGAACTCCGATCAGTGCAATGGAAACCACAATATCAGAGGACAAAAGATGAAACATGCTGCCTACTTCCTGCCATAGATTTGATAGACTAAAAATAAGACACAGTTTTGAACATCACTAATGTAAGAATTTGTTTCATTTCACTATGTATATTTGTTATAAGGGGTTTTTTTTTGGAGGGGGGGAAAGCAAGAAAATTGGGCTTAAATGACTTGCCCAAGGTCACACAGCTCTTAAGTGTCAAGTATTTGAGTTCAGCTCCTCCTGACTCCAGGGCTGGTGCTCTACTCACTGCGCCACTCAGCTGCCTTTGTTTTTCATTCATTTTTTTTTTTTTTAAGGGTTCAATATGGAAGGGAGTAGTGGGGAAGCAAAAAAAAATAATAAGTGCTTGTTGATAAAAAAAAAAAATTAAATTTTAGTGGATAAAGATACCCTGTGGAATTTTTCTTTTTTTAATTATGAGTGCAGAAATAAACATTTTCATATATACAGCAGAACAAAGAATTATATTGTATTTAAAATATGAACTTTGATCAGATACAGTTTTTTAATGGGTATATTAATTTATCAATACAATTCAGCACTTTCTTTGCAATTTATAATCCTACAGAGTGGCCTCGACTCTAGAGCATTAAGCAGCTTGGTGACTTACTTGCCCAAAGTCACACAGCTGGTAAGTGTCACAAAAGAACTCAAGTCTTCATGGTTTTGAGCCTGGCTCTAGATCCACTATGCCAGTGAACTCACAGAACTAGTCCCTTCCCTCTACCCCTATATTGAATCTAACAAAAACTGGCCCGTTTGTCTTTATCTTCTTCAAAGCTTCTTTCTGCTTTCTTTTGCCTATTTTAAAAATGGTGCTATTGACATTCTTTTCTTTCTTTGTCATTTTTTTGCCAGCACTATTACTACCCAAGCTCCAACACGGAAGCCTCCTTTATGTTGAATAAATATAGTCAAGCAAAACAAATGAACACATTGGTTATGTCTATAAATGTATGTCCCGTTCAGTACTTCTGGTCCATCACCTCTGTGCCCAAAGGTGAAAAGCATGCTTTGTCATCAGTCTTCTGAAGTAATGATTGACATTGATGTGATCACAGCTCTGAAGTCTTGTAAAATTGCTTTTCTTTACATTACTGTAGTTAGCATGTAAATCGTTCTCTTGGCTCTGTTCACTGCACTATGCATCAGTTCATAAATGTCTTCCCAGATTTCTCTGAATCCGTCATATTTATCATTTCTTTTGGCATATAATTTCTGCTTTGGAGACATTTAATGGCTCATGGGAATCAGAGAAAATGTCTAGTCCTCTTGGGTGGGAACCTAGGCAAGTCACTTAATCTCCGTTTGCCTACATTTCCTCAACTGTAAAATGAGGATAATAATGGCACCTACTTCCCAGAATTGTTGTGAGGATGAAATGAGATAATAATTGTATGTAGCACATAGTAGGCTCTATATAAATGTCAGTACATTGTATTGGCACGAGTAAGTTCTATATACATGTTAGCTATCATTATATGACTTGGAAGTCCCTGAATTCTGGGTTATAATGAAGACCCTTCACCTATACACATAGGAAATAGACTTTGTAATCTTAGAATATCAAAGAAGTTGAGTCAGGGGTGGGAAAGGGGGGGGAGGGAGAGTCTTGAGGCTACGTGTGGCCCTCTAGGTCCTCAAGTGCAGTCCTTTGACTGCATCTAAATTTCACAGAACAAGTTGTTCCCCACCCCTGGGCTAAGTGATTGCCCCCAGTTACACAGCTAATAAACATTAAAGGCTGGCATTGAACCCAGGGGCTTTCTGAGGTTTATCCATGATTCTCTGTTAATCCTTACTGTAGGACTTTTTCTTTACCTTCTTTCCTGCCTTTCCTCTTTTTCCCTATTCTTTTCTTCCATCTTTCTCTCCTTTATTTCTTTTTTTCACTGCCTTTCCTCCTCTTCTTTGGACCTAGTGGCATTTCGTCTTATATATCTTAGCCCTCAGGATCATGAAGGTTATCAAACAATTGCCTAGCATCATTCAATACTGGTCTTGTATGCTGCTGACCATGGCAAGCTTGTGCTGACCTGGTAGGCTCACTTTCCATTTCACACTGACTGTAATACGGCTTCCAGGCTTCCAGGAACCTTCGTGTAGTGGAGAACCAGACTCTGAATCAGGAAGAACTAGATTCCAGTGCCCTGCCTCTCCTATGTATATGGGCTATGTGATTGGTTAACTCATTTAATTTCTTAGCACACCTAGGCAAGTCTCAAGCACTGCAGAGCACTTGCTGATCTACACTGGTAGAGAGAATTTCCTCACTGGGAGCCCCCTATATCACAAATCCAGTAAAAAAGAAAACATTGCCAGATTCCAGTTGATAACTGAGTTATGTCCCAATCATGGCTGTGTTTTCTCATTGACTAGGTTACTTTGAACAACTAGGGGAGCTTGAGGGAAGCCACAGATCCACAGTTTCTCCTACAGATGCCTTTTTAGGTACTTTTGACCTGTAAGGACAGCTGAACAATCCAGCTTCCAGGTCAAATGTTGGGGGCTAAAGGGAGGAGAGGGAGAGGAAGTCAGAGGGAGAAGAGAGGTATGGTTTTTCAAGTACACAGAACAGTAATCAGCAAAAACTAGCTCTCACCCAGCCACTCAGTCACTAGTGGCTTAACTAATCACATCATGGGGAGGTCAAATACCTCCTAACTTCAGACACTAGTGGACAAACCTGTTTGACAAAATCGTGAGCCTGTTAGGGATGGTGCATTTCCACCCCAACTGGCTCAGACCTCCCTCCCAGATGATATGAAGTAGGTGAGAGAGACAGCAGCTCAGTAACCAAGGCCCTAGAGATAAGACTGTGTTATCTTAGCAGTCTGTTTCCTGTGATAATTACTCCAAGAACCAGCCTTTGCCTCTCAGGAGGTAGGGGCCCAGTGAGGGGAAACCCAACCGCAGCTGGGTGCATCCAGGCAAAGCCCAACCAGAAATTAGATCTCCCCCACTGTCTACAGCCTCAGGGTACCTGAACTTAGAGGGAAAGAGCCAGGCAGAGAGGGAAAGTAAGGGGAACTCTTGTCCCTTTTGATGGGAATAGAACATGCAAATGACATGTAAAATAGGCCCCACTAAAGCAGCGAGACTCTTTCTTTGGGGAGTGGTAATAGGACTAAAAGTTGATGCTGGATTTGCAGTGAAGAAAAGGAGAAAGGAAGGATGGCCGTGAGGGACGATGGCCCTTGGATCTAACACCAAGATAACCTATAACAGGGATTCTTAACTTTAATCCCTAAACTTGGTTTTTAAAACATATATATTTTGATAGTTGCATTAACTGGTTTATTTTATAGCCCTATGTAGTTTATTTTATGTATTTAAAATATTCTGAAGAGTGGATATGAATTATTCTGTATGAGAGAGGCGATGGGCTTGAGATGCAGGATTTGTTTGGCCGGACTGTGTACATGTATATAATTGTTTCATTTGTTTATTCAGTTATTTGTTGTTGATTTATATTCATTTGGAGAGAGGAGTGAGAAGAGTGAGATAATAAATGAATTTAATAAATACGTAAATCAAATATAAGTGAATAATGAATAAATAAAGAAAGACCTTTTTCTGAGAAGGGTCCAAAGGCGCCATACCTATACGGTTCATGACACAAAAATGGTGAAGAGCTGCTTTTAGAATATGAATTTGGGGGCCTGAAGAAGGGGCAGGTATGGGGGTGGGAGCTAAATCGATGAGAAAGGCTTAGCAATTATGTGTTAGATTGACCTGAATTCCTAGAGCTAGAGTGGACTTCCAACAATGCCATATTCTCTACATCCCGTCTCCAGGCATGGCAGTAATCTACACTATCCTACACAGATTACTATCCATCTAATCAATCTGCAGGCTGTCTCTTTCCACTGCTTAGCCTCCCCTCACCAGCAGAAAGGACTTCCTCCTTGGATATGAGTCAAACCTTTTACTACAACTTTCTAACAGCTTGTATTTCTTTAGTAATTGCTTCACAGCAGTGCAGGTGAAGTAATTAATCATAATAACATTTATAGCAATAATATCTAACATTTACATATGTTAAACTTTACAAAGTGCTTTTCATTTTTTTGCAATTTTGCAAAGTGCTAATTCATTTGACCTTCCAACCACCTTGTAAGGTAGATACTATTATTATCTGAATTTTCCTTGAAATAGTGAGAGGTTAAGTGCTTTTGTTCAGAGTTAGTCATTAAACATTGTGTCTGCTGTGTGCCAGGTACCAGGCTAAGTGATAGGGAAACGAAAAAAGGCGAAACACAGTCCCTGCCCTTGTAACAGCAAACACCTTGACACGTCCAGGATGGCCTGCTAGCACAGGTTCTTAGATCAGCTTTTCGAAAGGAAAGCAACTTTTGAAGGGTCAACAATTTTCTTTGATCACATATATCAACAGAGGAAATACAAGCAGAGAAACCAACAGACAGGGCTTCTAAGTGTCAGATCACAAGCAATACATACATCACAGATCAACAGACAGATCCGACTTTCTGACCATTACGTACATACATAGTTACCACAGAGAGAAGCACCAAGATCTGGGTTTTCAAAGGTGGGAGGACTCCTTAATGGCTACCCAGAGTCTCATCTGGCACATGAACCTTCTTCCAAAGAATAAGCCCCAAAGCAAAACCTCACTTAAAAGAATATACACACTTTTGAGAGCTGGAGGGCATCACGCCCCTTGTAACCCAGTGCCTCATTAGCAATTAACAAAAGGTGTGGACCTTCCTATAGAACAAGCCTCCCCTAATCAAACTTCCCTTAATGCGCTCCACCTGAGGCCTATATTTAATGGGTAGGATGATCTTTAACTCTTATTAACATTACAGCCCTCAAGAAACTCACAATCTAATAGGGAAAAGATAACACAGAAAAAGAAGCTGAAAAGGTGGAGGGCTGTACGCTGCACTAGTAGAGGGGGACATGATGGAGTCCAGGGGAATTCAACCTGACTGGGAAATGAAGAGATGATTACCCTGGGCACCCTCCGTGTCCACCATCCACTCTCTCTAATCAGAGAGATGGAAAGGCCATGGGGCTGGGGTCCAGAGGAGATATGAGGATGAAAGGAAGCCATATGCTGGCTCTGCATAGGCCATGCCTTCTAAACTTATTCATTACTTTCCCTGTGAGATTAATCCTTGTTTCACATCACATAGATCTCATATGTACATATGAGATTCACATGTTTGTCTCTTCCTTTAGAAGGTAAGCTCCTTGAGGGAAAGAGCTATTATTATTATTGATCTACTTTCTTGGTATCCCCAGTACTTAGCCCCAAGCCTGGCACATAGAAAGTACTTAATAAATGCTTGTTACTGGACACTGATGGGGGTGGGGGAACCAACAGCTGACTTTTCTCAGTAGGAAGAGGATGGGCTTTTTCTAGTACCACACGGAGGGAGGTAGCTCAGCTCCTTCCTCTTAGGATTCTAGATCACCTTAGGGCAGGGAATACATTTATGATAACAAAGAGAAGGGAGCAGCACCCTGGATCATGTGGGAGTGGGAAGGGGATTGTAGATTTCTTAGGCTCCCAGACCATAGCCCATGATTCCCATCTTTCACCACCTTTTGGGGACACACAATTCTCCCTTCTCCTTTCCAGTTCTGGAACCATAATCAAATAAATACTGCCGTAACTACCAGAAATGGTTTGTTAGCCTACTTCCCAATGATGTCACGTCTTCACTTTCAGTCCTTTCTAAACCATAATGCTCAGGAATGTGATAGTAAATATTTAAGTAATGGTCTCTGGGGGAAAGGGGGGAGGTGGGATATACTCTATACACTTTAAGTTTAAGCTGCATTATTAACATTTTATCCACCATTTTCTTAAGTCTAGGTAATCAACGAAACAATTAGCCAAGTCCTGGTTTGCTTATTTGTGATTTCCAAGGTGTAAATGTTTGGAACGAAATTTTAACAATAAGCTCTCCATAGTCAGCGCCAGCTGGTTCCATCACACTCCTGAATACCCAACCCTAGCTACCACTCCTTTAGGAGCATTATGCTGCTTCTTATCTTTTGCCAGGAAAATGAGGTTAATTGTGTACTAGGAACCTGTCACTGATCTGGGGAAAGAAATGGAAAAGCCCTATGCCTGAAAAGCTGCTATTTTCTCCTTTCTCTCCTCTGGGTCCAAGAGTCTGAATCAAATTATACTGAGTTCAAATTCTAGCCCTGCTATTTACTGATTGTGGGACCTCATATGAGTCCTGTCAACTCTCCAAACTTGCAGTTTCTTTTATTTGTAAAATGAAGGGCTTAGATAAGATGTTCTCTAAGGTCCCTTCTAGCTCAAAATGCTATGACCCTATGATACAAATACATTATTTTTCTTTGACTTGGAATCAAAGATCTTTGGGCAGTGGTATGCTAATTTATGTAAACAGAATGCAAGAGAACATGGAAAAATATGTGAGCCTAGATTTACTGGAAACTATAGGATCCCCTGATGGGAAGGGTAGGAGAAATTTTAGAATCTCCTTCTAGGGAGAAATTTAAAAATAGACCAGTTGCCCATTGGGGGTATTTATTTAGGAGCCATTCAGAGGACATCCTGGAGTCTGTGACTCTGGTATCCCATATCCCAGGGGGTCCTGAGCGAAGGAAGAAGAAGAAAAACCATCTTAGGTGCCGAGTCTTCCTCTTTCCTTCATTCCTGTCTTGGCGCTCTGCTTGCTTCTGTGAGCTCTTCAAATAACCCAGTTTCCTCTCCTTTCCATGACCCCAGAGAGAGACATTCACACAAGCCTTTGTTGCATTTTTGGAAACAGCAGGCGTTTATTTATATCTTGCTTCCGACAACAATACTCAGTTAACTTTTCTCCTCCCCCATCCTCTTGTACCCTGACCCTCTGAGCCACATCCCTCCTTGGACATGGTTTTCCATGTGAACAGAATGTCCCAGACCCCATTGGGGAGCTGAGAAGTCCTGGAAACTCTGGGAAAGAGAAACTCAGATTATACTGGACGTATTCTTTGCTAGGGCTGTGGCCAGAGGGCCTAGACCTGAACTTTACTGGGCATAGAGGGATTAAATGCCATGCAGAATTGGAAGGAAGGAAAGTAAGTCAATAACACAGTGCTTTGCACACAGCTGGTGCTTACTAAGTGCTGGTTGACTTAAGTGAAGAGATCATCTAGTGACTAGATTCTAATCTGTTCTCCAGCCTCTAGAGAATGTGTCCCTAAGAGAGATTGAGACAGAAGAGCTAACATTTTCTTTTTCTTTTTTAAAAAAATTATTTATTTAAGTTTTCAACATTCATTTCCAAAAAATTTTGAGTTCCAAATTTTCTCCCCATCTCTCTCCTCCCCCACCAAAATGCTATGCGTTCTGATTGCCCCTTCCACTAATGTGCCTTGCCTTCTACTACCCCTCCCTTCCCTTATCCCCATCTTCTCTCTTGTCCTGTAGGGCAAGATAAATTTCTATACCCCATTACTTGTATTACTTATTTCCCAGTTGCATGCAAAAACAATTTTCAATATTTGTTCCTAAAACTCTGAGTTCCAACTTCTCTTCCTTCCTCCCTCCCCACCCAGCCCCACTGAGAAGGCAAGCAATTCAATATAGGATATATATGTGTAGTTTTGCAAGTGAATTCCATAATAGTCATGTTGTGTAAGACTAACTATATTTCCCTCCATCCTATCCTGTCCCCCATTTCTTATATTCTCTCATCTGACCTTGTCCCTCCTCAAGAGTGTTTACTTCCAATTGCTCCCTCCTCCCATTTGCCTTCCCTTCCATCATCCCCCTCACCCTGCTTATCCCCTTCTCCCCTACTTTCCTGTAGTGTAAGATAGATTTTCATACCAAATTGAGTGTGCATGTTATTCCTTCCTTGAGCCAAATATAATGAAAGTAAGCTTCATTTTTTCCCTCTTACCTCTCCCCACTTTTCCCCTCCATTGGAAAAGCTTTTTCTTGCTTCTCCTATGAAAGATAATTTGCCCCATTCCATTTCTCCCTTTCTCCTCCCAATATATTCCTCTCTCACCCCTTAATTTTATTTTTGTAGATATGATCCCTTCCTATTCAACTCACCCTGTGCTCTCTGTCTCTCTCTCTTTCTGTATGTGTGTGTGTGTGTGTGTGTGTGTGTGTGTGTATAATCCCTCCAACTACCCAGATACTGAGAAAAGTTTCAAGAATTATAAATATTATCTTTCCATGTAGGAATGTAAACAGTTCAACTTTAGTAAGTCCCTTGTGATTTTTCTTTCCTGTTTACCTTTTCATGCTTCTCTTGATTCTTGTGTTTGAAAGTCAAATTTTCTTTTCAGCTCTGGTATTTTCATCAAGAATGCTTGAAAGTCCTCTATATCATTGAATTTCCATTTTTCCCCTTGACGTATTATACTCAGTTTTGCTGGGTAGGTGATTCTTGGTTTTAGTCCTAGTTCCTTTGACTTCTGGAATATCATATTCCATGCCCTTCGATCCCTCAGTATAGAAGCTGCTAGATCTTGTATTATCCTGATTGGATTTCCACAATACTTGAATTGTTTCTTTCTAGCTGCTTGTAATATTTTCTTCTTGACCTGGGAACTCTGAAATTTGGCTACAGTATTCCTAGGAGCTTCTCTTTTCAGATCTCTTTCAGGAGGTGATTGGTGGATTCTTTCCATATTTATTTTACCCTCTGGTTCTAGAATATCAGGGCAGATTTCCTTGATTATTTCATGAAAGATAATGTCTAGGCTCTTTTTTTGATCATGGTATTCAGGAAGTTCCATAATTTTTAAATTGTCTCTCCTAGATCTATTTTCCAGGTCAGTTGTTTTTCCAATGAGATATTTCACATTATCTTCCATTTTTTCATTCTTTTGGTTTTATTTTGTAATTTCTTGGTTTCTCATAAAGTCATTAGCTTCTGTCTGTTCCATTCTAATTTTTAAAGAACTATTTTCTTCAGTGAACTTTTGAGCCTCCTTTTCCATTTGGTTAATTCTGCTTTTTAAAGCATTTTTCTCCTCATTGGCTTTTTGGACCTCTTTTGCCAATTGAGTAACCTATTTTTAAAGGTGTTATTTTCTTCAACATTTTTTTGGGTCTCCTTTAGCAAGCTGTTGATTTGCTTTTCATGACTTTCTTGCATTGCTCTCATTTCTCTTCCTAATTTTTCCTCTACCTCTCTTACTTGATTTTCAAAATCCTTTTTGAGCTCTTCCATGGCCTGGGACCATTGCATATTTATTTTGGAGGTTTTGGATGCAGAAGCCTTGACTTTGATGTCTTCCCTGATGGTATGCTTTGTTCTTCCTCATCCAAAAGCATGAGAATACCTGTTCACCAAGAAAGTAACCTTCTATAGACTTATTTTTTTCCCTTTTTTGGGCATTTTCCCAACCATTTATTTGACTTTGGGGTCCTTTGTCAAGAAAAGTAGGGTATACTCTGGGGGCCTGTAAGTTCTCAGTTCCTTCAAGGTGGCACAATCAAGGGAGAAGTGTTTACTCCCTGGCCAGGCTTGAGGCTGAGATTCAGATCAGCTGCTCACTTCCCCCAGGGGTTTTATCCAACAATGGATGCTGCCTGCTGACTGCCAGGGGAGGACCCTGCTCCCTTGTCATAGAGGTGAAAAAGCCCTTTCACTGACCTTTGAAGCTGCCTTTGGTGCCTGTATGTTGAGGGAACTATGAGCCTCACTGTGGTCCCCGGGGAGTTGCTGCTGATGGAGATTCCACCTTGAGGCCTGCTCCAGTCCTCCTCCCTGTGCCTAGCACCCAAGGTTGAGCTCCATTCTGCATCTGGCATAACAGACTTTTCCCATCAGCCTTCCAGGTCACCCTAGGCTGGAAATCTCTACTCCATTGTTCTGTGACTTCTGCTGCTCTAGAATTTGTTGAGAGTCTTTCTTTACAGGTATTTTATGGGTTGTGGGGGAAGAGCTAGAGTATGTGTGTCTTTCTCCTCTGCCATCTTGGCTCTGCCCTGAGCTTACATTTCTTAAAAATTTCCAAGGAAGGAGAGATGAAAATCTTTCTCAGAAAGCCATTCTAGGATCTTCCAGAGTTTTCTCAAAGTCCCTAACTCTATCAAAAAGTTCTTCAAACTGGCCTAAATCTTTTGTGCTACCTAAGCTAAAGTGACACATGAATGTGAACACAGTATCTGGCATCACAGATCTGGGTTTCAATCCTGGATCTTTCACTTACTACTTGTGTGATCTTGGGACTAACATCCTAACAAGGCCACTTCTCTGAGCCTCGGTTTGCTCATTTATAAAATGAGAGAATTAGACATGAAGTTTCCTTTTACCTCTACATCTACTGAATTATCCTAGCACTATGATCTAGCTTACTTATAATAGAAGGTCAGCTAGTATTTATTAAGTACCTACTATGTGCCAGGCACTGTATATAGCACTGGGAATGCAAAAAAAAAAATAGTCCCTAATTCAAGGAGCTCACAGTCTAATGGGGAAGACAACATAAAAACAACTCTTTGGAAATCAGATACATACAGGATAAATTGGAGGTAATCAACAGAGGGAAGGCTATAGCATGTGTGGTGGCCATGCCCCAGTAGAACCTTCTCAGCAGATGGGCTAGACCATAGTGAGGGCAACTTACAGACCTCAGATCCATCAGTGAGTTAGGGGAACATCTGCCCCAAGCACAGAAAGGCTTCCCTGGTGGAATGGGCAGATGAGAACAATTTGTTTCAATGGCCATGAAGGATGCTGAAGCAGGCATCATGGAACACTTGGTCAGGTATCAAAGATGCCAAAGTCAACCACTGCATCCCAGGCCATCGCCAGTCCTCTTGACTTTTGTCTTGACACTGGACTTCAATGACTCTGGAAGAGAGAATAAAGTGGATGACTTTGGGCCACTCTGCCTCTCTGAAAGTCAAGACATCACGCATGATGGCATCAGTCCTCTTCAAAAATGAGGGATAAAAAACACCAACATCAATCATACAGGGTTAAAAATATTTTGTAAATTGGAAAGAACCCCAAAGTAAGCTAATATTATTTTTGTATATTCAAAATAGCTGAATTATAAAACTTGTATCCTTCATAATCCTGGTCCATGGTGCTTTCCAATTTCCTCCAAAGTTCATCCCTGTAAATTAATAAGATTGATAGCTAACATTTACACAGTACTTACTATGTGCCAGATACTGTTCTAAGAACTTTAAAAATATTATATCATTTGATCCTCATAACAACCCTGGAAGGTTGGTGCTATTATTACCCCCATTTCTCAGCAGAGAAAAGTGAGACAGAAGTTAAGTGACTTGTCCAAGGACACTCCACTAGTAAACGTCATCAGACTTGAATTTAGTTTTCCCACTTCCAGATCCAGCACTCTATCTACTGTGCCACTTAACTACCTCTTGTCTCTTTTTCTCTTGAGTCGTTTTTCAGTTGTGTAAAACTCTTTGTGACCCCATTTGGAATTTTCTTGGCAGAGATACTGGAATAATTTGCCATTTCCTTCTTCAGCTCATTTTACAGATGAGGAAACTGAGGCAAACAGGGTTAAGTGACTTGCCCAGGGTCACACAGCTAGTTGGCATCTGAGGCTATATTTGAACTCAGAAAGAGGAGTCTTTCTGACTCCAGGTCCAGCACTCTATCTACTTTGCCACCTAGCTGCCCTAACCTCTTTTAGACCAAGGGAAAATTTTTGGGAAAGATACAAGAAGAATGAAAATAAAACCTATAAAACCAACAATTATTGATCATTTACTCTGTGTACTGAACAATTAGAAACATTTTTTCCCCCAGTAGACGTCATTTAGAAATTCTGGGCACAGTTGAAACTACATAATTATTTCCGGGATTTAAGAAAGAAATGCTACCACTGGTTGGCATTTCAGTAGCTGAGCTTTGGGGCTGGTTCTCTGTGAAGGTGGGGGCTATTTTTGTCTCTTCTTTCCTCTTCCCCACTTCTCTCTTTTAAAAAAATTTGTGTTGATTTTTTTCTTGGTTAATGTAATGAAATGAAGTCTAAAAAAATCTCATTAATGTAGATTAGAAATATAAATTCAAAAATCAGTTAACATTAATAAATGTTAACCATCAATTAACATTTATTAAACACCTACTATGTGCAAAGCAGTGGACTAGGTATTAAGTGGAAATGCTAGCAAAAATTCAGAGTGGGGCCTTTGTACTATCTATGGAGAATATTATTGTCATGTACATTCATAATATAAAAAAGATTTTCACAGGCTTTTTGTTTATTTGAAATAAGGAGTTTTCAAGCACTTTAGAAAGCTGATACACTAGCTACAACTGCAATTTATTCACTAAAACCGGCCCCCTGGGGTCTCTACCCAGCAATTGCCTATGTGCTTGAAAGTAGCAGAACAACATTTTTCAAAGCATGTTCTTTAGAATTAGATTTTCTGTTTGTAAGGAGTTGACCTTTCATAGATTTAATGATGGGAAAAAGGCAGGATAACAGGTGTTAACCTAATGTAAAAATGCAGCCACACCTAGTTTAGGAGTCCCCCGAGTAAATCTGAAGAGTGATAGGGTAAGCCTTCAGGTGACCTTTATGAAGTCAGTTCAGTGGGTTCAGAGATCTCAGGGCCTTGGCAAGAAATCTAGGTCTTGAGAACACATGAAAAAGATTCCTGGAAGTAGGGAAGGGACAGACAGACCCAGGGAGATAATCCTGTATATCTTTTCAGTCAGTCAATCAAAAACATTTATTAAGTGCCTACTATCTGCTAGGCACTGTGCAAAGCTCTGGGGATACTGAAAACCAAGCAAACAAAGATGGCGGAAGACAGTCACTACTCTCACAGTCTAATGGCAGAGACAATATACAAATAGTTGTACAAACGATATGTATACTAGGCAAATGGAAGATAATCAACAGACGGAGGAAGAAGTAAGAAACATTTATTAAGCCCCTATTACATGCTAGACATTGTGCTAAATGCTTTTAAAACCATTGTCTTATTTGATCCTCATGACAAAGCTGGGATGTAAGTACTACTATTATTACCATTTTATAGTTGAGAAAATTGAGGCAATTAGAGGTTAAATGATTTACTCAGGGTCACACAATTAATAAGTGTCTGAGGTCAGATTTAAATTCAGGTCTTCCTGACTCTAGATATAATACTCTATCCACTGTATTATCTAGTTGTCTCTAGAGAAGGCACTAGAATTAAAGAGGATGGGGGAGAGATTCCTAGAAAAGGTAGGATGTTAAGGGGAACTTGAAGAAAGTTGAGACAATCATAAGATGGAGATGAGGAGTATATAGTAAGGGAGAGAGCCAGAAGAGAGCCTTATTGGAAATCCACAGCTAATGGGCATGACCTGAAAGAAGATGCAGCAAAAGAGATGGAGAAGATGGGAGGAGAACCAGGAGAGAGTAGTGTCACAAAAACTTAGAGAATCCCAAGGAGAAGAGGGTGGTCTACAATGGCAAGATGTGGACTGAGAAAAGGTCATTAGATATAACAATTAAGAGATCCCGAGTAGCTTTGTAGAGAGCAGTTTTGGTTGAACGATGAGGTCAGAAGCCAAACTAGAGAGTTAAGAAGAGTAAGGAGAAAGGAAGTAGAGGCACCTCTAGTAGTTGACCTTATCCAGGAATTTCCACAAAAGAGAGGAGAGAAATGGGATCGCAGACCATGGATGGATTGATGCCTGGATCAAGGGAAGGCTTTTGAGAATGAGAGAGAAAGGCATGTTTGTAGATCCTTGGGCTCCTTCCTAGAAGCCTGAAGCTTTTCCTTCAGAGAGAATCTTTTCACCTTTCATTGTCTTAAATATTTTTCTCTCTAGAAATAGTATTAACCAGGACTTTGCTAGTCTGCGTGTACTTATTGGAGATATAATTTAGAGGAGGCAATTGAAGGGGGGATATTCCCAGAGAAGGAAGAGAGTAATATCTCAAGCAGCGGGAGTGAGGGGGTCAAAACTGAAAAACAGACACTTTGATGCCACTTCCAAGAACAGAAAAAAATTGATACTGAGCAACCCGTCTCAGTAATGAATCAATAGTAGGGTAAGTAAAGGGCAAATAGGAGTGGCTGGTTGATCAACCCTGCTCACCAAACCACTCCACAACTGCTAACATACTTGTAGACTTCCCCTCCATTAATCTGAATTAGGGAAGTTTACTCTGTTGTCATTTCAGCATTCAGTGTACAATACCACAGGAGCTGGGAGAGATTACACGACCCAACCTTCATTGTTTCTTTTATCCCTTAATAGGTATGAGTAAAATGATAATATCTAAATGATATACTTCCAGTCTCTCCTCTCCGCCTTCTAAGTTACCCTGCGCACTGATGACAGGTACTTCCAAAAGTACCGTGCTCACCCCCATCATCATTTATATTCATATAATATTTGTAATAATAATAACAGCTAACTTTTCTATTGAATTTACTATGTGACAGGCACTGGGCTAAACACTTTACAAATATCTCATTTGATTTTCACAACAAGGGAGGGGCTATTATTATTCCTATTTTATAGATGAGGAAACTGAGGCAAATAAGGGATAGGTGACTTGACCAAGATCAAGAGCTGGTGGGTGTCTGAGGTGGTATTTGAACTCAGGCCATCCTGAGTTCAGGCCTAGCTCCACCAGATGCCTGTGTTGTATTTATATCATGCTTTAGGTTTTCAAAGGGCTTTCTTCACAACCATCTTGTAAAGTAAGCAGTGTTGGTATGAGAAAATTCAGAGGGATTAGGAGGCTTGGCCAGGGTCAGGCGACTAATAAATAATTGAAATTATAATTTAAACCCAGGTGTCCTCTCTACTGGAGAACCCTCAGTGTCTCCCCACTGCTTACAAGACAAAGTCTGCATTCCTTTTCCTGGAATTCTGGTTTCAAATTTCCTTTCAAGCTTCCACCCCTCCCCTATATGAAAAAACTGCCTTGGCAAACCTGGCTCCTCTGCTCCTTCCTTAGCCAGCCTGTGCATTCCTATTTCCACACATCTATTCTCTTCCCCTAGATTTCCCTTTTGCCCAGACTTCCATCCAGATCCTAACACATTCTTTAGGGAATATTCAGCTTCCACATTCTCCATAAACCTTTTCTTATAATCATAGCCAGTGGTAATTCTGCAACATTCCCTCTTACTCCTATAGGAGTTATCATACATAGCTTTAAATTGTTAGTTTGCTTTTCTTACACATGGGCCTTATCTCGATTGTAAATTCCTTGAGGTCAAAGACCACATCTCATATTTCTTTCTGTTACTCATGATTCTTTGCAAATAATAGGCATAAACCAAATGTTTGCCAAATGAACTTCCTAATCTCTAACCAGAGTCCCTGCTGGTTAAAGTGAAAACATTTTTTTCCTTGCTACCACTCCAAATATTCTATACTCCCCCAACTGACTCTCCCTATGCTTCATCCCTCTCACCTTAGTCCTACCCCAATGGTTAGGATAGAATACAAGACCTGGAGTCTGAAAGACCTGAATTAACGTGTAGTGTCAGACACTGTGTGACCCTGAACAAGTCACTTAACTTCTGCTTGCCTATTTGCTCAACTGTGCAATGGAGTTAATAATGGCACCTACTTCTCAGGGTTATTGTGATGATCTAATGAAATAATATTTGTAAAACACTTAGCACATAGTAGGTTCTATTTAAATGCTTATTCCCTCCCCTCACTCATCTTGTTCTGCTGGTCCCCATCCTTCCTGCCATGTTCTATGGAACTATCACAGTAACAAATCTGCTTTATACTTTTTGTATCTTTTGCTCTTATGGAAACCTGATTTCCTCCAGAAGACAGTGCATCTCTGGCCCTCATTGCCAGTGGTCCTGTCTCCACTGGGCCACGAGCAGTCATCATACTTCTGGAGGCCACTTCCAGACATTCCCTCATTAGCTATCACTTAGCAACTTCTCTTCCTTTGAGGTTCACTTAGTTCTCCTGATCTATATCCAGCCACTGGCTCCAGAGGAGAAAGTGAGGCTGGTGACTTTGACCTTCCCTCTCTCACTTAAATCCACTTTGCTTAGAAGTCAACGCAATCACCTCCCAGAGGTCAGGGTCCTCTTCGAGATGGAAGGGCAAACACCAACAAAAACTCCACCCTTCTACCCTTATCTATTGCTTAATCCAGATTCTTGCTGTTGTCATCTACTATCCCTTGGGTCAACTTCCTTCCTTTTTCAGGTTCAGTACACAGTCTTTCTTTCCACCGAGACCCCTGCCCTCATATTTGGAGAATTCAGTATACATGTTGCTAGATGGGGATGCAACCTGTGATTTCCCCACACACACACAAAATGCAGATTAACACCTTCTCAGAGAGTTGCCTAGATCACTGATGGGGAAAGTGATTTGCTCAGGGTCACATAACCAGTATGTGTCAGAGATGGTACTTGAACCCAGGTCTTCCTGTCTTTAAGGATCGTTCTCTATCAGGCCACATTGTTCCTTGTGCCTGCTGATATGTCCTTGAAAACCCTGGCCTCTGAGTTTAGCAGCCTCAACTTCTCAGCTCCTATGACCTACATCTTTTTTAAATTAAGTAAATGTTTTCTTGTTTTTACATTGATGTCACTTTCCAATGATTCTATCTGCCTCCTCCAATAGAATTTTCCCTTGTCACAAAGAAGTTCAACAATGCAATACAAATCCACATGCTGACCACGTTGAACAATACCTATAATCTTTGTATGTAACCATCTGCCTCTCTGCCAAGAGGAAGGAGGTACACTTCACCATTAGTTCACTGAAGTCCCATTAACGTTCTATAGACTTTGAACCTTGTTCCCCTTTACACTATTGTATTCATTGTGTACACTGTTCTCCTGATTCCACTCACTTTGCCCTCCATCATTTCATATGTCTTCTCTGAATTCTTCATATTAATTTTTTCTTCTAGTATGATAATATTCCATCATATTCATATGCCACAATTTGTTTAGCTATTCCCCAAATGACAGGCACCCAGATGGATTCTAATTCTTTGCTATTACAGAAAATTATGCTATAAATATTTTTATGCATCCTCTCCCCTTAGAAATTCCTTCTTCCTTTAGTTTCTGTGATAAGCTTCTCCTCCTTAAGTTTTCCTTCCTCAATCTTTTGCTGAAGCATCAACCGTTACCTGCCTCCTATGGGACATATCCAAAGCTCTAAACTCCAAAGGCTCCATTCTCTTCTCTCTATATACTTTCTCCATTGGTGATCTCATATGCTGCCACAGGGTGAGCCATCATCTCTACACAAATGATTCCCAAAACTATATACCCAGCCCTAATCTACCACTAGAACTGTGGTTTTGCATCATCAACTGATCACTGAAGATCTCTATATGACCATTACTTTAGAATCTCCTTTAATCTCATTGAGGACAGGGACTGTCTTTTTGCTGCTACAGTGACTGGTACACAATAAGCATTTGATAAATGCTTCTTTTCCACCTTCTTTTGTTGGAATCTTCATAGCTTTAGTGTTGGAAGAGACCTTAGAGATTTTCTAAATTCAATCCCTTCTGTTTTACGGAGAAGAAAACTGAGTCCCAGAGAAGTCAAATAACTTCTCCAAAGTTTCTCCATTATTAGACAGCAGTCAGGTTTTGATTCCAGGCTTTCTAATTTCAAATTCAGCTCTTTCCATTACAATACTGCTGTCAAAACCTTACACTAGTAGTCCGATTAACCACCTATCTATGCCTTAACTTAATTTCTTCTAACTCTTTCTGGAGTATTTCAACCAGAAGGACCACAAGAGATCCCCATAATATACTAAGAATCTTCAGAAAAGGTGAAACATGATCCCCCAAAATAAATCCACTTCCCTTAAAATTCATTATACCTACATATTACAAGGTTAGACAAATATTTTCCCTTAAGAACAGCATATCTACCAGAGTTAACTTGTCTTTGACTGACCCAGGAAGCTAATATTCAGAATGTTATTCCACTTCTCTTGAGAAGATTTTGTGGTGAAGGATAATAAGATTTTTTAAAAATAGGATCTGTTATTTCATTGGCTTCAGGAGCTCACATTGAGGGAACTCCTTGAAACAATGCAAAGCTGACCTCCTCTGCATTTTATAGTCTCAGAGTTGCCTGGGGCACTGGAAGGTGGAGATCCTTCACCTCCTTCTTGAGGCAACTTGCACATTAGTCTTCCTAATTCCGAGGACAGCTCCCTATCCATTGCTCCACATTGTCTCTCAGAAATAAGACCAACATGAAGAGGGATTCCTCTCCATCAGCCCCTAGTTTCATTGAGATGAGCAGTTAAAATAATTTTAAATTATTAAAATAAAAATTAACATTTAAAATTACTAATACCATTTTAAATTTTAATTTAATATCTTTCTTATTTCTGACTTGGCTGCACTACCTTGGGACTTCTCTGACTGACTCCTAGGCCATGTTCCAGGAAGCTCATTATTGGGAATACCTCCTCATCCTATAAGATCTCATCAGTCTTGATATTCTACCTCATCACTATCCTCTGCCTCTCTGATTGGAGGGTGGGGCCATGAACTCCAAGCCACTATTTAAGGAAAGAACTCAGTTCAGACATTTCATATTTTTTATCTGGTGTCATTACCTTGGGACTCCTCTGACTGACTCCTCCACCATGTGACATCTCAGGTTCCTTTTCTTCTCCTGATCTTTCAACTTCCTTTTGTATTTTGGCTTCCCCCATTAGATTATAAGCTCTTTGAGGGTAGGAACTGTTCTCTTTGCCCGTTTATTTTCCTAGCATTTAGAACAGTACTTAGCACATTGTAGGCACTTAAAAAAATGTTTGTTGACTATTAAGGTAGCTATGGTCCAGATAAAACAGTGAAGAGTGTTTCTCTTCCATATTGCAGCAATTATCATTGGTACATAAAACCCAGAAAATCATCTCGCTAGTCCCTTCACACCAGGCACCATAAGATATCAGTGCTAGGTTCAGTGCCTGAAGAAGGCTACCATGTTTTGTATGACTCTTCACTCTTGAATTCCAAGAATTAAATCTAATGAATTGGGTGCTAAATTCCCAAGGCACTAGGGTGGGCTAAGAAGCAGCACAATCTTAAATCTCAAATTCTAGATTGAGAAGATATCGTTGTTGTTCAGTTGTTTCAGTAGCATCCAACTTTTCGTTTGTGACTCCATTTGGGATTTTCTTGACGAAGATATTGGAGTGGTTTGCCATGTCCTTCTCATTTTCCAGAACTGAGGCAAACAGGCTTAAGTGACTTGCCATGGGTCACACAGATATTAAGTGTCTGAGGCTGGATTTGAACTTAGGTCTTCCTGATGCCAGGGCTGGTATGCTATCCACTACACCATCTAACTGACCAAGAAGATAGAGAAGATGAGTTAATTAAGAGAGTGAATAAAGCAAGAAAGAAGGAACTATGGAATTTAAAGAGCAGAAAACTCTGGGTAATCTTTGGATCAGGGATTCTTAGCCCTTTTTTGTATCATGGTCCCTTTTGGTGAAGCCTATAGACCCTTTCTCAGAATAATGTTTACTTAATGTTTACATTGTGTAAAATATATGAGCTACAAAGATTTCAAAAAAAAAAATTGTAATCACTCTCTGTCTTCGGAAGACCATTCTCTTGTCTGTCTTTCAAAATTCTTATCTTTGAGGAAGCTGGTGGAATAGTAGATAGAGCAGTGGGCCAGTTCAGAAAGAACTGAGTTCAAATCCTACCTTAGACTTTTATCAGCTCTGTGACTCTGGGCAAGTAGCTTAAATGTGTTTGCCTCAGTTTCCTCATCTATGAAATGAGGATGATAATAATAACACTTACCTCAAAAGATTGCTGAGAGGATCAAAGGAGATATTTGTAAAGTGCTTAGCATAGTGCCTGGCACACAGTAAGCACTATACCAATGTTAGTTGTTATCATCCTCACCACCATTATTGCTGTTTTCTTCCTTTAAGTTTCATTTCGGGTGCTCTCTTTTCCATGGAGCCTTCCCAGACGCCTTCAGTTAAGAGCATTCTTTCCCTCCTCAGATACAAAGATATTGCATTTACTTGCTGTAAATATAAGCGTATTGTGTACATTTGTATCCTCTGTCCCCCAGTAGAACTTCTTGAGGAGAGAGACAATTAGCTTTTTGGTTTTGTATCTCTGTCACCTAGCATAGTTTCTTATACATAATAAATACTTAAGTATATCTGTTAAATTGTATCAAATAAGGAAATCAATTGCCTTCCCAAAATCCTTCTCTAGTATAGTGTATAGATTATAATATAGAGTAGTATAGACACTACTTCCTTGTATCAGTCTAACAATCCTATTTTAAAAGTTGATGAAGTTCATTTAGTACGATTAATTAGTATGCTCATACCAGTGCTTAGAGATCTGTTTCCCTTTTGTAAGTGCTTACAAATCATTTAATAATTCATCCTAGATGGGTCAAAGGCACTTCCAGTAAAGATAGGAGAGTAAACAGGAGGAGAACAACTCAACTTCCACATTAAGTATTCCAACAAAAATTAAACCAAGAGAACCATACCAAGCAGTGATCAAGAAATCCAAAAATAAGCTATATTGAGTGCTTTTTATGGAACTCAGTTCTATACAAAGGCCAGAAACCTTCAAGCACTAAGGAAAAAGTTCAGTCAAAAAAAAACCCAGTTGGAGCACAGTCTTATAGCTGAACAAGAAATATTCCAAGGACACTTAGAATCTGCAACATCATGCACCAGAGAGGGAGACCTGAAAGCTCCAAGGACAAAGCCCCAGGGCAGTCAGATACCCATCCTGAGCCTGGATATGGAAGAACTAGCAAAGCTCAGACTGGGAGAGCCATGATCATTCCATTATGCTCTTGGTGCTTTGAAAGTTTGCAGGACGGTGAAGTGAGCAGCCTTAAAGGGCTTTGGAGATTCTGTACCCTAAACATTCAGGCAAACCTATATCCTACCAGCACTCTGAACATAGATCCTAATAGAAGTGAAAGCCAGCGTCAGGAGCCTAGATGATATAGATTCACCATACTACCCAAGAGTGTAGCAACGAGCCATGTCTGACTCTGACACAAAGTCCCAATAGGCTGGAAATATGTATAAATAAGAGAAGACATAGAAAACAAAGAAATTTTATGGATAGAGCAATATCTAAGACACAAACCCAGAAGAAGAGAGTAACTCCATTGTAATTATAAGTAGAGGCTCAAATAAAAGAGGTATTTGCCCACAAGAACAAGAGTAACTGGAAGAAATAAAGTAGGAGATTTAAAGAGGATATTATAAATGAAATGAGAGCTCTAGAGGAAAGATCAGAAAGGAGGATATATAATCAGTGAAGGAAATGCTAAATCCTACCCAGTAACAGAATCCCTATATTTTAATAGGGATTTTTAGGACCAAACAGAAATCAATGATGTGATTTCTGTCATAGGACAATAAGAAATACCAGAACAAAATTTAAGACATAAATATTGAAGAAAATGTAAAATATATCCGATCAAGAACTCACCTGGAAAACAGGTCAAGGAGAGACAATTTAAGACTCACTAGATTACCTGAAAAAAATGATCAAATAATAGCTTGGTTACCATACTTCAAGAAATTATGAATGAAAACTGTTCAGATCTGTTCAAACGAGAAAGCCAAATCAGAGTAGAAAGAATCTGCTGGTCACTTCCTGAAAGAAACTTCGAAATGAAAATTCCCAGAAGCATTATAACCAAACTAGTTCTCCAAGATGTAATATAAAAAATACTCAAAGCAGACAGGAAAAAAAAAATGTTCAAGTATCAAGGAGCCACAGTAAGAATCACATAAGACCTAGTAGCTACTACCATAAAAGAAAAGAGATATTTCCAAAGATAAAAGGTGAAAGCTTTCACCTAAGAAATACTTCTTTGCATTATCCATTCCAGAGAAAAAGAAAGTTTAAAAACTAGTGCTTCTCCTTTCCACACACACCATCTTCACAAGAGTCCCAACCACTTCTAAAGATGGCCCCAGCCAACTGGGACCCTGGGCACTGAGAACCAATAATGCAGGGAGGGGCAGCTAGGTGGTACAGTGAACAGAGTGCCAAGACTGGAGTCAGAAGACTCATCTTTCTGTTCAAATGTGACCTCAGATACTTACTAGCTGTGTGACCTTGGGTAAGTCACTTACCCCTGTTTACCTCAGTTTCCTCATCTGAGGATGAGGAATCAATTGGAGAATAAAATAACAAACCACTCCAGTATCTTTGCCAAGATAATCCCAAATGAGATCACAAAGAGTCAAACACAACTGAAAATAACATAATTCTACAAAAAGAAAGAGATGGATCTTTAAAGAAATAGAGAACTTCCAACCATTTTTGGTAAAAAGCTCAAAGCTGAGCAGAATCTTAGAAATGCAAAAACAGGAATTAAGAGAAAAAAAGAAAGATAAATACATTTCAGAAATTTTAAATGATTATATGGTAATGAAGTGCTTACATTCCAATGGAGAAAAAACAAATGTCCTTTCAGTACACTAATGTCTTCAACAGTCATAGAAGGAGTTGAATAAGACAAACATAGTGCCTGAAAGTGGCTTAGTTTTGTTTGGATAATCTTATAATAAGAAATAAAAGGGAAAGAAAAATAGATAAACTAGGGAAGAAAAGGGGAGGAAGAGAGTGGAACTTCCTTACAGCAATTTGGTGAGTACATCCCAAGTTCTTCAGTACCCCAGAATGTATTTTATCTGGACCAGGTGCATTGAACTCATTAGAACAGTTTAATCTATCAATAAATAAACATTTACTAAGCACCTATTATGTGCCAGGCACTTTGCTTAGTACTGGGTTGGCTAAACATTGAGTTTACTATGATTTTACCTATTTTATATCAGGTTCATAGCAGGAAGAGAACTCAGAAATGACTGAGCCCCACTCCTCCATTTTATAGATAAGAAAATAGGGAGAGGGAATGACTTAAGGCCATATAGCTAGTAAATGACTGAGGCAGGATTTTAACTCAGTCTCTCCTTCAGACACTTTCCTATTTCTTTACTGTTATAATAGGGTTCTGGCACATTTGTAGACCTCATCAATCTACTGAGATGACTCCAACCCCTTGGAGGTGCTTCTAGGAAAACAGTGAGGACTGGAACATGAGTGGACATTCTGCGACTGTTCCTCATTGGCCTACCACTTGGTTGGAAGGACCTTTCTTTCCAATGGTTGCAGAGATGGAACTGCAGGTATCTTCAGAATGGCCTGTGTTAGAACCAGCCATAACTTTGCTGCATTCAAATCTGAGAGAAGGAGATGATTTCTTCATTAATGACTTCCAGTTAGAAACTATGCTATAAAAGGAACAGAAGGGAGGCCTACTTGCTGAGGCCATATGGCCCCAAGAAATGTATCTTTGGTCTTTTCATTTACTCTTTTCTGTTCTATGTGTAAGAGATGGAGTTTCTGATTTAGGCTGGAAGCATAAGCTACTCAGATCAGAGGAGTCCAAGAATCCAGGCTGAGTTACAGCCAACCCAGCATCAATGCCTTGAAGGGCAAGTCAGGGGCCCAGACAGATAACCCAATCCCCCCGGGGTAACCTGAGAACTCTTGGGGGAGAGATGCAACAGGCCTGGACCTGAGAGAATGGGGCTGAAGTTAACCATGTTATACTGTGTTTGCACTGCCCTTTGAAACGAAGGGTCATTTTCCTTGATGGAAAAGATGGAGGCAAAAACAACAGATCAGTAGTTCTGCTCTGTCTCCACTCTCCATTAACATTATACATCTGCCCCAAGCAAAGAGAGAACCTTTTGCTCTGGCTAGATCCTTAAGAATCCCTTTCTGTTGTGTTTAGCATTTTTCACAAGCTTCTGCTTATCCTGGATTTTAAAAACTACTCTGGAAAAAAATGTGGCTCGGCTTTCCCTGGCATACCTTTTCAAAAAACATTTGCTAGGAACTGACCGAAAGCAGAAACTAAAAACAAGCCATACATTGCAGAAGGTTCTGGAATTCCTATCCATTTCGTCTTGCTAAGATCCTTGTTTCTCTGCTGCTAGAGAAGGGCCCCAAGTATTACTGAACCCTGGGCCTATAGGCACCCAGCAAATAGAAATTTTGAGCAATCTTTCTCAGTTTGTCTCAAAGAACCCTGGGTTTGGCTAAAGTACTCCATCAAGGAAAATTTTCATGACAGGTAAATACACACAACAAATGAGTTTGTATCCCTAATATAAAATGTGAGTTTTCAGTCAAAGGAAACAACTTCTGGTATATCTGGTTCATATTTTAACTGAAAAGTTGACTTCTTAGTAGCCCCAAATTGATATTTTTTCCATACCCAAAAATGTACAAAGCACAATTTGTTGATGTTCTGTTTTAGCAAAGTATGCATATGTGTGTGTATACATACATACATACATACATACATACATACATACATACATACATACATATATATATATATATATATATATATATATATATATATATATATATATATATATATATATATATATATATATATATATATATACACACACACAAATCTATTTTCACCTGGGACTCAATTTCCTGAACAAGTTGTACCAAATTATCATATGGTATAGCTTAACAAGTATTAGAGCCAGTAGACTTGGGTTTGAGTGCAGGCTAAGTAACTGTGAATAATTTTTATATATGCTATCTCATCTAATCCCTACATCAACCCTGGGAGGTAAATGCTATTATTACCCCCACCTCCACCCATTTTATAGATAGGGACTCTGAAGCCGAGAGAAATTAAGTGATTTGCCCAGTCACACAGTTAGCAAATTTCTGAGACAGGATTTGAATTCGGGTCTTCCTGACTGCCTCACACAGGCTTTATCATTTATTAGTTGAGTACTGTTGGACAAATCACTTCCCATCTCTGGACCTCAGTTTCTTTGTCTGCAGAATGAAAGATCATTGATTTAGAGCTTAGAGGCCACCTATTCCAACCCCTTATTTTAGAAATGAAGAAAATCAGTCTCAAAGAATGATGAACCCAACTCCTTACTTTTTCTACTGTGTCATATATTGAGTTTGGCCAACAGAATCTCTAAGATCTCATGCTCAAAATCTTGCCATCATTCCTGAAACATCCCTTAGAGGGTGCTGCTATTTTCTTTCCATGCTTAGTTATACCCATGCTTCCCTCTTTTAAAGGATTCTTTTGGGATTTGAGTTTTGAGATCTGAGTTTGCTTCTTTTCTTAGTCTGGAACTCTTCACCACTGGCTGCAATTAACAACCATAGCTCAGGAGACCTTGTGCCTGACAGCTCAAGACAGTTTAGATTATAAGATGAACCAAACCTAGGGCCTGAGGTGCCAAATTCAGCAAACCCTCTCTGGGCCTATTTTCTCATCTGTAAAAATGAGAGAGTTGGATAAGAGAATTGACATTCCTTCTAACTCTACATCTAGGACCCTAGTTCAACCTCTTAATTTCACATGTAGCACCTGTGGCTTATTTCTCTCACCCATGGATTCCCAGAATATAATCTCAATTTCAAGGTATTCTGTGGATCCACATCTAGTCAAAATTATCACCCACAAGCCACCACTGATATAGTTCCTTTTCTTCAGTCAGCCAAAGGACAGAATTAGTGTAAAATAACACCTAATTAATTTGACAGAGCAAAAATATTTAAAATTGAACATTTCCCCTACAAACATAGGAGACACTGTCCTGCAAATACATATTTCATATTTTGGGAGAGTGAGCATGCAGAGAGAACATGTATGAGGAATTCACATATGGGAGATAGGTGTGAAGGCTCTAATAGTCATCCCTAATGTTGTAGGACTCCTGATCTCTTCTGGTGACATCATCACAATACTTGCATGAGATCTCCTCCATACTGGGCACAGTGGCCCTGTTGGGCACATTGCCCTGACAGGGTCATTGGGACTGCTTCTTGCTGGGTGTAGAATTTGTACTCTGCAAGTCCCATCATCTCTCTTTGGAGCATGATTCCCTCCTACTATCTTCTGAGCCGATGGCCAACCATGCCAAGTCAGCTTCAATCTGTTGAGGTGTGCTAATTACCACTCCTCCTCGATAAGGGATACCTGGTGATTCTTTTGTCATAGCCTCCATCTTCAGCTAACAAAAGCCAGGTAGAGCATCCTCAAGCTAATTAGCTCCTTCCTTTCTGAATCCTGTGTCTGGGAGAAGATCAAAACCTTCTGTTACAAATAGCTGTCTAATTTTAGGGGTCTCAATCTTAAGGATCCTGAAATCCTTTCAGATTTGGCTACATTAATTTGAGCCAGAATAAAATGTAGTCTAAAGAGGCAAGGTTATTATTCTCTACTTCTCTAGTCCAAATTCCTGTCTTTATTATGCATAAAATAAATAATCTTTAAAGCTAAATTCCTTTTAGGCTCACGATTTTGGCTCATGAAAACCTCATTCTCCTTCTACATAGACTGAGGCCTGGGAAAGGTCACACACAGAAGAATCAGAGGCAGGATGTGAACCCAAATCTTCTAACTCTGGACCCAAGACACTTTCTATTATACTACACTTCTAACCCAAGTCTCATGACTCCCAATCCAAAGATTTTTTTTTATCATACTTACTGTTATTGGCCTGTAATTTTGCATGTGGACTTAGAGTTAGCCTCAGGATGAGCTAAAAGTAGTTCCTGCCTGGGGAAGGTTCTACATAGCCTATAAGGACAATCCTGTCGCAATTCTAGAAAGGCTCATGTCTGATAGACTTGACCTATCGCTCCATATTGATGTCTTAGATTTTTGTTCCACTATACTTACTGCAATACATATAACCACAGAAAGGAGGCAGTTGGGGAAGGGAAGAGAGAACAGGACCAGAACAAAGAAATTGCCTTGATTCAGACACTACTGATTCTGAGTATGTCAGTCACTCACTTGACTGATTTAAGCACCTACTATGTGGCAAACACTGGGGATATAAATACAGAATTTTTTAGAAAGCTAGTTGCTCTTCAAGGAACCTATAATCTAATGAAGGAAGACAGCACACAAGAGGAGCTGAATAGCAGAACCAGAATGGGGGGAAGCTGGGAAAGGTATCCTGTGTGGGCACATGGAGGAAAAGTCAGAGAAGTCCCAAAGTAGGCAGTCAGGTGAGAAATGATTTGGGGGAATATTTGGACACCTGAACTTAATTAAAGCTACTTTTGTACTATCTTTAAAGATAATAAGAGAATAAACAAGAAAGAGGAGTGGAGGGAAGATATATTAACCCTCTTTAGTGTTTTCAATTCCTTTGTACAGTTTTATTAGCACGTTTAAAAAAAAAAGTACAAAAACGACAGAAATAGTAAGGAGAAAGAATTCCAATCTAAGAATTATTAAAGCAGGCCCAGTAGGTCCTCTGTTTGACAATATTTTGTTAATCTAGTCAGAGTTGAAGTATGTTCTCAGGGGAAGGGGGAAGGGAATAAATATTTATTTAACATCTGCTATGTACTAGGCACAGGATTAAATGCTTTACAAATATCACCTCATTTGATCCCCTGAACAACTCTGTGCTATTATGAACCCATTTTACAGTAGAGGAAAATGAGGCAAACAGAGGTTAAGTGACTTACCCAAAGTCATACAGCTAATAGATGTTTAGATCAGAGTTGAACTATGATCTTCCTGACTCTAGATCCAGTACTCTTTTCATTTTGTCACCAGATTAATTTCTTTAAATTTTAAAATTATTTTCCTTTCAATGATCCTTTATTTAATCAAGGTAGCTAGAACTTCCACCAGTTCAGATCACAACCTACATGACTTTTGTCCATGTTTAATCAGTATACATAACATAGACTAGAGCCAGGGCCAGCAATCTATGACCCAAGGGCAAAATTTCGCCTTACTGTTTTTGTACAGCCAAAGAGCTAAAATGGTCTTTGTATTTTAACGTAGAATAAAACTTTACTTAAGTTGGATTTTATTGAAGTCACACCACAGCATAGGTGGAGGCCTTATTTCTTTTTGTATCTCAGGGGTACCAGTGTAGCATTTGAATTATTTGTCTGTTTAGACAAGGCCCTGAGAGGATAATTAAATTTCAGATAATTAGTAAGTGGCAGAGTTGGGATTTAGACCTAGATCTTCTGATTCCCAATTCAGAACTAAACCATACTTCCTCATTTATTTTCACTGGGTCTCAGGTTTCTCATTTATATAATGGATTCAGATGACCTATACATTTTTTTCAAGTTCTAAAAGTCTATGAAATATCTTCTCTATGAAAATTTTCATTGTTGGTAATGTTGCCTAGTCAAACTATGGCCTCTTGAAAGTCTAGGGCATTCTTCTGATCTGAATGCAAACACAATCTTGGGGCTTGAAGCCCCTTGCCTGAGGACTCTCCCTCCTAAGAAGCCCCCTACAAAAGGGAGGTGAGAGAGAGTGGCCAATGAGGACTGAAATCACTTGGTTGCTGGAAAAGTCTCAGCAGCCTGACTTATAGAAAGCTGGAACTTGGGGTCACAGAAGGGAACCCAGAAAAGGAAATGGAAACTAACTCCCAGATGGGAAGTTACTGTAGGTCATCTGCTCTCTGTCAGGCTGACAAAGGGAAAAGGGAAAGGGCTGAGGCACGCGTCCAAGCAGAAACAGTAGACTGTAATCTTGGCAGCATTAGTAGCAATACTAGATCTTTTTTTCTGTGCCTGCTGACTCTGTGAACAAATAGAGAGTGTGACTGTTTGTACGATATGATGTAAGGATGCTAAAGACCTTCCCTGTCATAATATCAGAAAATTCCCCTTATTTTCTCCTTTTAGTTAAGGTATAGGCTAAATGCAAATACGTTACCTAGAAGCTATGTTACCCAATAGCTCATTAGTATTCTCAGAAACATAGACAAGAAGGCATAATTTAGAGATGGACCTTAGAGACAGGGGTCCATGAACTAACATTCATTAACTGTGCATCCATGGGTTTCACTTCTCTTAAGTCTTAGCTTTCTTATCTGTGAATTCACTTGTACTATATACCTCAGAGTCCCTGTATAGAAACATTCTATAAACTTTATTTTTTAAATTAGGTTTTCTTGGGACTACATTTTAAATTCCAAAATGCTTTCCTCCCTCCCTCTCCATCCTGCAAAAGAGAAGGCCACCATTTGACATAGATTTATAAATATATTGAGTATATATAATATATAAATAATATATAATATACATACTTCTATTTATCAATTCTTTCTCTGAAGGGTGGATAACATCTTCCTTTATAGGTCCTTTGCAGCTGATTTGAGTATTTATAATTCTCAAAAGAACTTGGTCATTCACAATTATTTTTCAAATAATATTGCTTTTACTATGTGTTCTCTTGGTTCCGCTTATTTCACTCTTTATTATTTCATGCAAGTCTTTCCATATTGTTCTAAAATCTATCGGCTCATGATTTCTTACAGCACAAGAGAATTTCATCATAATCATGTACCACAACTTGTTTAACTATCCCCCGATTGATGAGCATCCTTTCAATTTGCAGTTTTTTGCCACCACAAAGAGAGTTGCTATAAATATTTTAAAACATATAGGTTCTTTTCACTTTTCTCTGATCATCTTGGGGAACAAAACTAATAGTGATATTATTGGATCAAAGGGTATACACTGTTTTATAACTCTTTGGACATAATTTCAGATTGTTCTCCAGAATGGTTCACAGTTCCGCCACAATGTATTAGTGTCCCAATATTTCCATATCCCCTCCAACATTTGTCATTTTCCCCTTCTATCATTGTAGACAATTAGATAGGTATGAGATGATATCCTCAAAGTTGTTTTAGTTTGTGTTTCTCTAATCAATAATGATTTAGAGCATTCTTTCATATGATTATATATAGTTTTGATTTCTTCATTTCATTATTCAACCAATTCTGAAATCATCTAACTGTATTCTCATTTAACCTTTATCTCTCTACTATTTTCATAAGAATACCACGAGAGAGGGTGCAGAGCCAAGATGGCAGCATAGAAACAAAGACCTACTAGAGCTCTCCCCTCAAACCCCTCAAAAAAACTGTAAAAAATGACTCTAAACAAATTCTAGAGCAAGAGAAGCTGCAAAAGGACAGATTGAAGCAAATTTCCAGCCCAAGACAATCTGGAAGATCACAGAGAGGGTCTATCGCACCAGGCTGGAAGTGGAGAGCAGTTCACAGTTCCATGCGAGCCATGTGGGGTGGGGTCAGAGCTGGAACAGGCCTTAGGGGACTGAATAGCTGGCTGCTGGGGTTTTTAAACTTCTCAACCCACAAATTCCAAAGACAGCTTTGAAGGTCAATGGGAAGGGTCTCTCACCTGGATGACAGAGGAGTGTGATCTGGTCCCAATCCCAGCCCCAGCCCCAGCCTCAGCCCTGGCCCTAGCCCCAGGGTGGTGGCAACCACTGCTGAAGCAGAGGCTGCTTCTGGAGCCCTACTTAACAAAAAGTTCAAAAGTCAAGTAAATGACTGGGAAAATGAGCAAACAGGGGAAAAGAAACAAACTATAGATTCTTACTTTCTTCATGAAGGTGTATTTTCTTATGCCACTGGTGATGAGGAAGATCAAAACATACAACCAGAAGAAGACAACAAAGCCAAAGCTCCTGCATCTAAAGCCTACAAGAAAAATATGAATTGGTCTCAAGCAATGGAAGAGCTCAAAAAGAATTTTGAAAACCAAGTAAGAGAAGTAGAGGAAAAATTGGCAAGAAAAATGAGAGTGATGTGAGAAAACCATGAAAAATGAGGTAACGGCTTGTTCAAGGAAACCCAAAAAAATACTGAAGAAAATAACACCTTTAAAATTAGACTAACCAAAATGGCAAAAGAGGTCCAAAAAGCCAATGAGGAAGAGAATGCCTTAAAAAGCAGAGTTGGTTAACTGAAGAAAGAGGTCCAAAAGCTCACTGAAGAAATAAATTCCTTTAAAATTAGAATGGAGCATATGGAAGCTAATGACTTCATGAGAAATCAAGAAATTATAAAAGAGAACCAAAAGAATGAAAAAATAAAAGACATTGTGAAATATCTCATTGGAAAAACAACTGACCTAAAAAATAGTACCAGGAGAGACAATTTAAAAATTATTGGACTACCTGAAAGTCTTGATTAAAAAAAAAGAACCTACATGTCATCTTTCAAGAAATTCTCAAGGACAACTGCCCAGATAGTCTAAAATCAGAGGGTAAAATGGAAATGGAAAGAATTCACCAATCACCTCCTGAAAGAGATTCCAAAAGGAAAACTCCTAGAAATATTGTAGCCAAATTCCAGAGTTCCCAGGTCAAGGAGAAAATATTACAAGCAGTCAGAAAGAAACAATTCAAGTACTGTGGAAACACAATCAGGATAACACAAGATTTAACAGCTTCTACACTAAGGGATCAGAGGGCTTGGAGAATGATATTCCAGAGCTCAAAGGAGATAGGATTAAAACCAAGAATCACCTACCCAGTATCATACTTTAGGTGAAAGAAATGGAACTTCAATGAAATAGAGGACTTCCAAGAATTCTTGTTGAAAAGAGCAGAGCTGAATAGAAAATTTGACTTTCAAATACAAAAATCAAGAGAAGTGTGACAAGGTAAATAGGAAAGAGAAACCATAAGGGACTTATTAAAGTTGAACTGTTTACATTCCTACAATGAAAGATGATATTTGTAACTCATGAGACCTCTCTCAGTATTAGGATAGTTGAAGGAAATATATGTATGTGTACATACAAGTATATATGCATGTATATATGTATATCTATATGTGGTGTATATTTATGAAGAGAGACAGAGAGAGAGAGAGAGAGAGAGAGAGAGAGAGAGAGAGAGAGAGAGCACAGGGTGAGCTAAATATGAAGGGATGATATCTAAAAAAGAAAATTAAGTGTTGAGAGAAATGTACTAGGAGAAAGAGAAAGGGAGAAGTAGAATGTTATAAATCATTTCACATAAAAGAGGCAAGAAAGAGCTTTTACAATGGAAGGAAAGAAGAGGAAGATGAGAGGGAATAAGTGAGCCTTCCTTTCATTGGTTTTGGCTTCATGAGGAAATAACATGCACACTCAATTGGGTATGTATAGTCTTACCCTACAGGAAAGCAGGAGGGAGGGGATAAGAGAGGGTGGATAATAGAAGTGATGGCAGATTGGGGGAAGGGGTAATCAGAAGCCAACACTTTGGTAGAGGGGCAGGTCAAAGGAGAGAATAGAATAAATGGAAGGCAGGACAGGATAGAGGGAAATAGTCTTTCACAATTGTTTTGGAAGTGTTTTGCATGACTAAACATGTATAATTTATATTGAATTGCTTGCCTTCCTAATGAGGGTGGATGTGGAGGGAAGACGGGAGAGAATGTGGAACTCAAAGCTTTAAAAATGAATTTAAAAATTGTTTTTACATGCAACTAGGGAGTAAGATAAATAGGCAATGAGGTATAGAAATCTATCTTGCTCTACAGGAAAATAGAGGGGAAGGGGATAAGAGGGGGAGGGGAGGTGATAAAAGGGAGGGCAGATTAGAAGAAAGGATAATCAGAATACATGCTGTCTTGGGGTGAGGGAAGAGGGGAGATGGGAAGAGAATTTGAAATTCAAAATTTTGTGGAAATGACTCTTAGAAACTGGAAATAAATAAATAAAAGAATAGTACAAAAGACTTCGTTCAAGCTTACTGAAATCCAGATATACTATGGCCTATCCCTAATACAATAAACCTGTCACCAGGGAATTCTTACTAGCAAGGACCAACTGGAATTTCAAGGTGGCTGCCATTTATCAAAATGGGAGTGCATCTTTCTCAATGCTTGGTTACTTATAAGCAATAATTCCCCTCATTGTTTTGGGGTTTTTTGGAGGAAGAAAGCCGTGAGAAGGTAACTGTTTTCTCCATAATCCAGTAGATGTTGGTAATTTGGTCTCTAGTTCCTCTGCCTCTTTGAAAACCTACTTCTCTTCTGGCAATTCTTCATTTACATACTGTTGAAACCTAGCTTGCAGAATCTTAAGCATAACTTTGCTGGCATGTGAGATGAATGTAACTGTTTGACAAATTACACAATTTAGTTAATTGTAGACCTAGATCTAGAATCTACATCTCTAAGTGATCATTCTCCTTGTCTAACTAGCACCTAAACGTGATCTAGTCTATGGTATCCCTTACATAGTATCCCTAGCTATTCTGCCGCTGCTTCAAGACATCTATGGATGGAGAATTCACCACCTCTCAAGATCTGAGTTTTAGATAGCCTCCATTAAGATGTTTTTCCTTATGTCAATCCCAAATCTGTATTTTCCTTCACAACTCCAGTCTTCCTTCTGTTCTATTGACTGCTTCTAGTTCTTCCCTCTGGGGTCCAAAAATTATGAGTCTAGTCCCTTTTCCATTTGACAACCTTTAAATGCATGAAGACAGCTATCATTATAACTTCCCCACCTTAAAAAAAAAACAAAACACCTCTCTCTTTTCTAGATTAAACAGTCCTAGATATTCTAATATCTTTACATCCTCTTATTCTATCTTTTCAAGTTTTAGAAACAACATTCAATTTGCCTGATCTTAATAAAAATATTACTCACTGTTGTTCTTGTCCTGTCAACTGAGTTCTTTGTTCACCATTCTTAAAATGGCCCATAAACAAACACACTGACTGCACCCCCACTCCCATTCCATACTAAATGAGGGATGCATTATTTGGATTTGAGAAAAAAAACTGAGTGAAATATTTCAAGTTGTAAGATGATACAAAGAGAATATGCTGTAGAGGAATCAATACTAGAAATGCTCAAATTCAGCCTGTTTCTTACTGTCTTTGTGAACTGGGGCAATTTCCTCTATCCTTTGAGCCATTTTTTTCTTCTGTAAAGTGAAAGGGCTAGACCAGATGATCTCCAGCACCCAATCTTATGATATTATTCTGGTTTCAAGTCCTTTCATTGTTCTTCAAAATATGTGGTTCACAGGAATGTAAAACAATAATCTTGTTCTGCCCTTTTTCCCAGGGAAAATAAGAGGATTTATCATAACTACCCAAATTATAGGCAGGATGCTGGGAGATACTGGCTCTCTGACAACGGTCCTTAACCAAAAGGAAAGTTGTAACAATAAGCTACCAGTTAGGAGATCCTAGAACTTAGAAGGTGTTTCAGAGATTCTCTAACCCTGGGGTTCATAAGCTGGGGTCTATGGAACCTAAGGGGGTTATGAATAGATTTTAGGGAGTCTGTGCATCTGGATGGGAAAAATGATGTCCCACTCATCTCTGACATTTAGCATTTTATTCCATTAAAAATTAAAAAGAAAACAAGTGCAGCATTATTCTTAGAAAGAATCCATAGGCTTCACCAGACAGACTGCCAAAGGGGTCCATGATGCACAGAAAAGCAAGAACTACTGGATTTATCTAATCCTCTCTCCTTCCAACATGCACCCCCCCCAACTCATACACATTTATACAGATAAAGAAACTAAGAGAAGACCAAAGAGGTTAAATGATTTGCCTAAGATTACACATGTAATAAGCAGAAGAACTGGGGACTTATGTATGCCCAGCACATTCTTCCTGCCGAAAATTAGAAAAATGAACTCAGGACAAGATTAGGAATAGCTGTGTACCTTTAAGGTGGGAAGGTAGGGTGGAAAAAAAGAAACTTTAGCCACTTGTTAAAAAAAAACAAACAAACCTATTTTTTCATTAAAAAGAGAAAATTAATGTGATTAGGTCACCTAGGTAAGACTCATGAAATTACCATAACAGCATCTTTCATTGAGATGTAGGTAAGAGGTGGAGCTTTTTTTAAAGGTAATTCTGATTTTCTGATTCATGATAAAAAAATCCCCATCTGTGGAGCAGAAAGACCACTCACTCCTTTCTCAGTTCCCCAGCTAAATGATGGCAGGTTATTGCTGGCTTCAGTAAGGAGGAAATTAAAACAATACTAATGCTGACATGGCGATGGATTAGTTGTCTACAAGTTCTTGATGGTAGAGACTGTCTTTTATCTCCCTTGTATATTCAGGACTTAGCACAGTTTCTAGCACATAGTATGCATTTAATAAATGTTTGGTAATGGACTGACTGTCCTTTCAGATCCCCTTGTCATGCCCAATCATGGCAAAATTTGAAGGTCATTGTATTGAGAGAAGTATATCTACAGGTCCTATTGCAATAGAAAGTCTCGCAGCGTGCTTGGTAAAGAGGTATGGGCTTATCATTCCAGAATAAAACTAGTTAAATTTAGAGAGGATCATGCAGGTTGGATGAAGAGTGATAAGTTTTTCATAATAATAATAATTAATAACCATAACTAGCATTTAGACAGCATGCACCATGGGCCAGACAGTGCTAAGCACTTTATAAATACTCTCTCATCTGATCCTCACAATAACCTTAGAAGGTGGGTGATATTATTATCCCCATTTTACAGATGTGGAAACTGAGGCTAAGTGACTTGCTGAAGGTTACCTTTCTAGGACCAATATTATATCTCCTGTGTCATCTAGCTGCCCTCTACCAAATCACAGAGATATTCTGTGTAAGGGGAAACACAGACAAATTCAGGGATCCTTGAATTTTGAATATACAAAGAGAACTACATTCACAGGTCTGTCCTGAATCTAAATAATCTAAACAATCTATATACAGAATAGATTGGAAATAATCAACAGAAGGAAGGCACTACAATATAGTGGGATCAGGAAAGGTGTCCTATAGAAAGTAGCTGGGATTTGAAGAAAACCATGAAAGTCAGGAGGTAGAAATGAGAGAGAATATCCAGGCAGTGGGGACAGACATAGAAAATGTAATAGAATGGCATTTTGACCTATATTTGGTATGTATTCAATTTTCATTTAACCCTGGAAAGCCTTTATTAAAATCTAATAATCTCATCTGAGTTTTAGAGAAAATTTTCATTGGTAACATGGATGAAGAGAAGGAAAGGGAGATGGAGAAGAAGACAAAGAAGAAGATAATAGGATAGGTTGGCTGGGAAATCAAAGGACTGCCACAAACATAATTCTAATTTTGACTCCACAGAGGACTTTGTGACCTTGAGCAAGTCGCTTAACTTTCATTTAATTAGCATTTAAATTCTCACACAAGGCTAGCAGCACTATTTAGAGCTATTTCCCAATTCAGCAGTTTTTCAATGAGGTTTGGAGTTGGCACTAATAATCTCTTAATGACTCTCTCACCAAAAGCCCTTCAGTGACCCTCCACTGAAGTGTGAAAGATGCAGCCTTTGGCTTTAATCCTGGAGCCCTTGACTGTGCTAGCTTGTTTTCCCTCTAAGGCTTCTCGGTTTTTTTTAGCTGAGGGGAGTAGGGTTTAGAAGGAAATTGTGGCCAGAATATGCAGGGATGGGAGAAAACAAGGGGAAGACATAGGAATTCCTCTCTAGAAAGGAAAATTACAGAAGGAATGGGGGAGAAGGTGAGTGAGGGAAGCTGGAAGAGTGATACTGGGAAAACAGAACAAGTTTGGAGATAGGAAACAAATACTGGGGACAGAAAAGGAGACTGAAATATTAACAGATAGGGGAAATAGGGAAATTTTCTAGGACAATGGTTAAGGAAGATCAAGAACTTAGAAAGGACCAGAAGGCAACCTCTGCATTCTCCATGCCTCAATTTGTTTAATTACTGTCCAGATTGTAATGATTTTATCTACCTTCCCCTCCTTCAAAAAGAAGAATTACAGAGGAAAACCAAAATTGAACTTATTTCCTCTTGAACTAGTTCTCCCTCTTGACATCCCCATTTCTGTTAATGGCCCCATATAGTAACATGAAATCTAGGCAAAATGGTGGAGTGGAAAGGTAGAGGGTCTGGGTTCGATTCTTGACTCTTCTATTTATTACCTATGTCACCTTGGGCAAATCTCTCACAATCTCTCTGGTCTCAGTTTTTTCAGCTATAAAATGAAGTTGTTAGACTAGATGACCTCAAAGATCCCTGCCAGCTCCAAATCTGTGATCCCCAATCCAATTGATTGCTTCTTTCTACAGAATATATTTCATGCCTATGTCTTCCTACCCACTCCCACTGCACCACCCTAGTTCAGTCCTTCATTATCTCTCACTGCCACTATTTTAATGGCCTCCTAAATGGTCTCCCAGTTCATGGGCTCTCTCCTCACCAACCTATTCTGCATACTGCTGCTTGATTTTTCTTTCTAATGTCCTATTCTGATCATGTCTGTCTTTTTGTTCATAAGTCTTTTGTAACTCTGAACTGTTTGCTAATTAAAATTCATATTTCTTAGCTGGCACTCAAGGCCTTCCATGATCTGAGTAATTTTGTCAGTTACTCCATATGTGACCTTGGGGTTGTCCATAGATCCTACAAACTGTTTAGGTCTTTAGTTATGGTAGTGGTAATTACAGAAAGGTAAATCTTGCTTTGATGTAAGAATACATAGCATAGTAATCGCAAGCTATTTATTCATCCCTACTGCTTCCAGACTTTCCCTTTGCCATTATCACTCAATAACATCCTACTCTGAAGTTCATTCTATCCTTCTCTATCACTCTACCCAGATCCTTGTTGCCATGAGACCATTTAAAATAGCCACTCAAACTCCCTGGGTTTCAAATTCATCATCTACAAGAGGGAAGTTGGACTGGATGACTACACAGGTCACTGAATTCACCACCTTTTCCCCTAAATCTACCATCTTCCAAACTTCCTTATTGCTTTTGATGGTATTACCATCTTTCAGTCTCCTTTGACCCTTGCCTCTTCACTTTTCTTCACCCACCATATCCAATTGCCAAATCTTATTGATTCTACTAACACAATTCTTTGCTCATATCTTTTATTTCCTCCCTGTTAACACAGATATCCCTCTAGTTCAGGTCCTCACTTCTTGCCTGGATTGTTGTGTTTGTTTTGTTGTGTTCAGCCATTTTCAGTCATGTTCAACTCTCTGTTCCCCATTTGGGATTTTCTTGGCAGAGATACTGGAGTGATTTGCCATTCTCTTCTCATTTTACAGGTCATTTTACAGATGAGGAAACTGACACAAATAGGCTGAAGTGACTTGCTCAGGGTCACATAGATATGAAGTGTCTGAGACCAGATTTGAACTCAGGAAGATGAGGCTTCTTGATTCCTAGCCCAGTGTTCTATGTACTATTAGCTGTCCCCTGGATCACTGTAAATAACCTAATTTATCTCCCTGCCTCCAGTCTCTTCCCTCCCCAATCCCTCTTCAACACAGTTGCCAAAATCATCTTGAGGCTCATTGAACTTGAGGCAAATCACATAATCTCCCCACTGGGGATCAGTTTACTCATTTTTCCTGAAAAAATGAGAGGGTTGTACTAGATGGCTTCTGAGGATCCTCTCCAGTTAGTCAGTTGATCAGTCAAAAAGAATTGACTTAAGTGCTTTTTATGTGTCAGGCATAGTGCTAAGTGCTGGGGATAGAAATAAAAACAAAACCAGATCCTTGTCCTCATAGAGTTCACAAGCTAATGGAGACAACATGTAAATAATTATGTACATACATGATATATACAGAGTGCATGGAAAGTAACCTCAGGGCGGAAAGCACTCAGAGAGAACTGGGGCCAGGAAGGGGTGGGGAGAGATGGGAGGTGGGAAATGGAGGGACAAAGATGTACCAGAAAAACCTGCAGCAGAAAGAGGAATTTGAATTGAGTCTTGAAGGAAGCACAGGAAACTAAGAGGCAGAAGTAAGGAAAGAAAAAATTCCAAGCAGGGGAACATCATGGGGAGGGAAAGAAAGAAAGAAAGAAAGAAAGAAAGAAAGAAAGAAAGAAAGAAAGAAAGAAAGAAAGAAAGAAAGAAAGAAAGAAAGAAAGGAAGGAAGGAAGGAAGGAAGGAAGGAAGGAAGGAAGGAAGGAAGGAAGGAAGGAAGGAAGGAAGGAAGGAAGGAAGGAAAAGAAAGAAAGAAAGAAAATAAAAAGAAAGAAAGGAAGAGAAAGAAAGAGAGGAGGGAGATAATGGAATGTTATATAAAAACAGCAAGCAGGCTAATGTAACTGGATCATAGAAGAAGTAGAAGGAATTACTATTAATACTAGTAAAGTAGGAAGAGAGAAGAGTTTTAAATGATGAACATTTAAGGAGTTTATATTTATTTTTGGAGATAATGGGTAGAAATCTGAGTTTCTTGAAGGGGAGAAGGGGTATGTATGTGTGACACAGTTAGATCTACACTTTAGGAAAACTGTTTTTGGTTACTGCATGAAGGTCTGGAGTGGAGAGAGACCTGAGGAAGGGAGACCAATTAGAAGATGAGTCCAGTTGTCTAGGTGAGAAGTAATGAGGACTTGAACTAGGGTGATGGCTATATGAGGGAATAGGAGACATATGCAAGAAGCCAGAATGAGATTTTGCAATAGATTGTATACATGGGTAAGTGAGAGTGAGGAATTAAGGATGATCCCATGTTTTGGAGTCTGGAAGACCAGAAGAATGGTTGTATCCTCAATAGTCATAGGGAAGTGTGGAAGACAGGAGGGTTTGGGAAGAAGGATAACAAATACTATTTTGGACACATTTAGTTGTAAGTGTCTATAGAACAACCGGTTTGAGAAGCCTCAAAAATTATTGGTTAATGCAGGATTGGAGGTTCAGGAAAGGGTTTAGTAGATCTGAGAAACGGTCATTGAACCCATGGAAACTGATAAAATCACCAAACAAAATAGTATAAAGAGGAAAGAAATGAAGGCCTAGGAAAGAATGTTAGCATGACCTGGATAAAGATCCAACAAAGGAGACTGACAAGAGTGGTCAGGGAGGTAGGAAGACAACCAGGAGACTGTCATGTCACCAAAACCAGAGAATATTCAGGACAAAATGTCAACTAATGTAAAGAGGGAGAATGAATGTTGAAAAAAGACCATTAGATTTGTCAATTAAGAGATCATTGGTAACTTTAAAGAGAGTAGTTTAGAAGAGAGAGGAGAGGAAGATGAGACACCTAATGTGAACAGCTTTTTCAAGACTAGCCAAAAGAGGAGAGATTATAGGATGATAACTAGCTAGGAGGGTCAGATCATGTGATGATTTTCTGTGACCCTGTAATTCTTAAATTGCCTGTATGACCGAGTCACTCTCCTGCTCAAGGACCTTCTATTTCTGTCCCTCAAAAATCTGGTTCAAGTCTTTTTTTTTTTCAACCTCATTATTTATTATACCCCTCACCCTCCACCTCCTTTACACAAACTACATATCAACCAAATTAGTCTATTCTATCAATCTATGGAAAGTCCCTGTTCTGCCTCTGAATTCTCTTCTTTCAAGGTTCAGTTCATGTGATACCTCAACTGTGAAGCCTTTTCTGTGAACCATACCCTTCCCCCCACCAAAGCTGCTCATCCTCTCTCGTTGTCTAGCTTATGTTGCTACTAAGTTGTTTCAGTCATGTCCGAGTCTCCAAAATCCACTTGGGTTTTCTTGGCAAAGATACTGGAGTGGCTTGCCATTTCCTTCTCCAACTCATTTTATAGATGAGGAACTGAGACAAACAGGGTTAAGTGACTTGGAAGTGTTTGAAGTCAGATTTGAGCTTAGGTCCTCCCAACTCGAGGGTCAGTGTTCCATCCACTGTACCATCTAGATGCCCCATTCTCCAGCTTGCCTTATACTTATTTATTTGGGCACATGTTGTTTTATAAAAACAAGTCATGGAATACTGCAGTCTCTGAAAAGTTAAAAATTATCACTGGAAGGGTAATGGAGAGGCACAAATGGGTGAGAGCAGGCTGTGCAAACAGGAAAATAAGAAAGAGAAACTGAGCAAAGGATGTCATCAAAGAAACAGGGATGAAAAACAAGATGGGCTGATCATTGATGAATGTGAGGCATAATAGATGCATGAACACTGTGTTCCACTGGTATCCTCACAATGTCAAGGGAGAACAAGGAGAGTGGGTGGGGTGGTTAGTCCCTCTTGGTAAATTTATGGGGGAAAATGAACAAGTCATACAAGATGAAAAGGCAGGGTGGGTTTTAAGTGGCACTGCTGGAGGGAATACTCATAAGGGTAATATAAGAGATTCATTTGAGTACTTTAGCATCCATGAAGTAACACAGTGGACTGTCACTTTTTCAAGGGCAGGGAACATAGCTTTCTGTCATAACATCCCTCAAGCCCTGCACAGTGCATTCCTCATACTTAATAAATGATTTTCTAATTGAATTATGGAATTGTTCATAGTCATAGGGCTAATAAATGCAAGAGCAGAGACTGGGAGCCAGACTTTCTGACTCTTAAGTTTCCTGTATCTTTGACCTATCTACAGACAGCTAGATGACCCAGTGGATAAAGCATTGGGCCTGAAATCAAGAAGACCTAAGTTTAAATTCAGCCTTAGATGCTTATTAGCTATGTGACCCTGGGCAAGTCACTTCATCCCTATCTGCCTCAGTTTCCTCAACTGTAAAATGAGGATAATAATAGCATGTGCTTCAAAGAATTGTTGTGTGAGGATTAAATGAGATAATATTTGTAAAAGGCTTAGCACACTGCCTGGCACATAGCAGGTGCTATATAAATGCTTATTTCTTCCCCCTGTTTTCCAAGCTATTTGGGAATATGGGAAAGATCCTGCTGATCAGTCCTCACTTGCTGCTCTCATTGCAAAAGAGGTAGAAAAATAGACTAATGCATCCTTTGCAAAGAGTCAGTATCCCAACACTGCTGAAGGAGGGCAGAGTGGGACTCTAGTTTAAGACATGGCTACAGGGCCTGCTGTACCCCCACTAAGCTAGCAGTGGTCATTTGTTGTTATGAATCTTTTACCTGACAATACATTCTATAAGCTCAGTAGCTTGTGGTATACCAAGGAGTGTAGTAATGAAAATGTAGGAACCTTCAGAAGTGGGCATTATATTCCTTTTTCTGTCTCTCTCTCTTTCTTTCCTTTCTCTATCTCTCCCTTTTCCTCCCTGTCTCTCCTTCCCCTTTTCTTTCTTTCTCCCTCTATCCTCCTATCTCTCCCTCTCTTGTGTGTATATTGGGGGGGGGGAGGAAGAAGAGGAAGAAGAAGAGGAAGGAGGAGAAGAAGAAGGAGGAGAGGAGGAGGAGAAAAAGGAAAAGGAATATAAAGAGAAGAAGAAAGAGGAGGAGAAAGAATAGGAGGAGAAGAAGGAGAAGGAATAGGAGGAAAAGGAGAAGGAATAGGAGGAGGAAAAGGAGAGAGAGGAAGATAGATATAAATATACACATAATTATACATATACATGCACCCATGTGTATACACATGCATATATGAAACATGTAAGGAAGAGGCCCACCATTGACTTTAAGGGAAGTAGGATAGATATCTCTCCCTATATTTCTCCAAGTGAATCTTTCATTCCTACCAGGAGTGAAGATTGGGGCTGGAGGCTACTCTGCTTTCCTCAGAGAGATGGGGTATTGGACTAGGATTATATCTATCTGCTCCCTTACATCTTGTTAGTCTAGGGGATATGACTGGGTTCACTCTAACACAGTGTGACGCTGAACTCAAAACAGCTAAGTCACTCTCAGGTTGCATTATTAGAGGGATAGTGTTTACAATGAAGGAAGATAGTCCCCTATAATCTGTCTTGTTCAGACCACATGTAGAGTACTGGCATCAAATTTGGGTTCTACACTTTTAGAATAGCATTGATAACCTGTAACTCTTCCTGAGGAGGGTGACTAAAATGATAAGAATACTGGATTTAGTGTCAAATAAAGATTGGTTGGGTGGTGGAGTAGGGAAAGGATAGTATTTAGACTGGAGAAGAAGGAATTGGGAGAAGAGAGGGAGGGTCTAATAGTTCTTTCTTCTGACCTTTTTACACTTATTCTGTTTTCTCCCAGAGGAGAGAACTGGGAGAAACGTGTGCCCATCAATTGGGGAATGGCTGAACAAGTTGTTGTATATAAATGTGGAATACTATTGTGCTATAAGAAATGATGAGCAGGGGGCGGAGCCAAGATGGCGGAGTGAAAGCAACGACTCACCTAAGCTCCTGGAAAAACTCCTCTGGATATCTCTGGGGGGAGAGTCTGACCAGACTTTGGAGGTGTAGAATCCAGTGGGAGACGGACTTTGACAGATTCGGAGCCCAGGCTGGACTGGAAGGTCCACGGGAGGGATCTGTTCCGCGGGGGTAAGACCCCGGCGCACAGCGCAGCGCGGTCAGCGCGGCAGGGCAGAGGCGACCCGAGGGGCCCGAGAGTGGTGGGCGAGACCAGCGGAGCAGGAGATAAGCCAGGCCGAGCCAACGATATCAGCGCAACAGCCTTTGAAATCTTCAGCCTAAAGACGGGACTTCAGTGGGTCACTACTTGAACATCCAGGAGCTGGGATGCCGGAGTGATCAGTAAGTGCTCTCCCCTCCCCCCCCGATGACCGTGAGGGAACCATAAAATTCTTCCCCAGATTAATCCTGGATCAGTGGGAACAGCAGAAGGGGGCGGGTGGTCTCATAACACCACAGGCTGGAAAAGTGGCAAAGGGGGATTCTTCCCACCGTGGTGGAGGCTATCTGGAGGGACAGACGACCCAGGGCAGAGAAAATTCGCACTGAGACCCAAGCAAGCCTCAGCCCGGGAGACGAGCCCCAGGAGGGGCGGGAACACACATTAGCCTCTAGGCATGCCCCAGCCCTCCAGGGGAAAGGGAAAACAATAGGGAAGCTGGGATCACCATCCCCTGACCTTGCCTTTGCCTCAGGTCAGCTGAGGAGATAGCCTGAGACCAGACCACACCTCCCACACACCTATCAAGCTAACCCCAGGGTTGATCTGGGAAACAACAACAACAACAACAACAACAACAACAACAAACCCTGCTTTTAGCCTAGACAAACATCAACTCAACTTAAAAGATCTGTATCTTCTGACTGAAAGAACCAAAAGCTACAACACTCAGCCAACATCATGAATCGGAAAAAGCAGACGAAAAGTGAAAAAACCATAGAATCTTTCTATGGGGATAAGGACCAAAACACAAACACCAAAGAGGTCAGAGCTGAGACTGTACTTCCATCTGAAACCTCAGAAGGGACTATGAATTTCTTGCAAGCACAACTAGATTACCTGGAACGTCTGAAGAAGGAAATAAAAGAAAAACTGGCCAATGATTTTAAAATTATAAAAAAAGTAAAAAAAGAATTCACTGATGAGAACATCACTCTGAAAAGGAAAATTGAACAAATGGAAAAGGAAGTTCAAAAATTAACTGGAGAGAATAACTCCCTAAAAGGAAGAGTTAATCAAACGGAAAAGGAAATCCAAAACCTAATTGGGAAAATTGATCAAATGGAAAAGGAAACACAAAACCTAACTGGGAAAATTGGTCGAATGGAAAAAGAAGCACAAAAATTAAATGGAGAAAATAGCTCCTTAAAGGAAAAATTGGCCAGATGGAAAAGGAGATGCGAAAGCTAACTGAAGAAAACAATACGATGAAGATTAGAATTGGGCAAGTAGAAACTAATGACTCAATGAGGCAACAAGAATCAGTCAAACAAAATCTAAAGAATGAAAAGATAGAGAAAATCTAAAATATTTAATTGGAAAAACAACTGACCTGGAAAATAGATCCAGGAGAGAAAATCTAAGATTATTGGCCTGCCAGAAACCCATGATGAAGAAAGAGTCTGGACAATATCTTCCAGGAAATCATCAAGGAAAACTGCCCAGAAGTACTAGACTCAGAGGGCAAAATAGTCATCGAAAGAATCCACCGTTCCCCACCGGAAAGGGATCCCAAACTCAAAACCCCAAGAAATATAGTTGCCAAATTCCAGAGCTATCAAGTGAAGGAGAAAATACTACAAGCAGCCAGAAAGAAACAATTTAAATATCAAGGTCACACAGTCAGGATCACACAGGACCTTGCAGCTTCTACATTAAAAGATCGAAAGAATTGGAACCCAATATTCCATAAGGCAAAGGAGTTGGGACTCCAACCAAGGATCAACTACCCAGCAAAGTTCAGCATAACATTTCAGGCAAGGAGAAAGTCATTCAACGAAATAAGGGATTTCCAGAGCTTGCTGACCAAAACACCAGAACTCAACAGACAATTTGATCTTCAAATGCAGGTCTCCAGAGAATCATAAAAAGGTAAACAGAGGGGAAAAAACAAAACAAAAACTTGCAACTCAATTAGGGCAATCTGTTTACCTCCCTATAAGGGAAGATGATACCTGTTAATCTTGAGAACTGTGCAGATGATAAAAGGGATATATGTAGAGGGAACGGGCATAAAGTAAATGATGTCATGTCAAAAATATGATTTAAGTATGAGAAGGGAATGTAATAGGAGGTGTGGAAAGGGGGAAGCAGAAAATGGCAAATTATATCACAGGAAGAAGCACAAAACTATAGTAGAGGGAAGGAGGGGAGGGAGATGAGCATTGTTTGAGAGGTACTCTCATCTGATTTGTTCAAAGGAGGGAACAATAATCCTAAGTAGATAATCCTAACTAGCTCTATAGGTAGTAGGAGGGGAAGGGGGAAGAAAGGGGAGGGTGGCTAAAAGGGAGGAAAGAAGCAATAAGAGTAAAGGGGAGTAAAAGGGAGGGGGGCAAAAAGAAGGAGGGGAAGGCTGCAGGAGGAGGGGGAGAAAAGTGAATACTATTGAGGAGGGGAAGGGAGACGGGAGAGTTAAAAGCACAAATGGTGGGAAAGAGGGTGGAGGGAAATACACAGATTGTAATCATAACTGTGAATGTGAATGGGATGAACTCTCCCATAAAACGGAGACAGATAGCAGAATGGATTAAAAGCCATAATCCAACAATATGCTGCTTACAAGAAACACATTTGAAACGGGGGGATACACATAGGATAAAGGTCAAAGGATGGAGCAGAATATATTGTGCCTCAGCTCATGTAAGAAAGGCAGGAGTAGCAATCCTAATCTCAGACAAAGCGAAAGCAGAAATAGATCTAATCAAAAGGGATAAGGATGGAAACTATATCCTACTAAAAGGCACCATAGACAATGAAGCAATATCATTACTAAACATGTATGCTCCAAGTGGTATAGCATCCAGATTCTTAGAGGAGAGGTTGGGGGAGTTGAAGGAAGAAATTGATAGCAAAAGTATACTAGTGGGGGACCTCAACCTCCCCCTCTCTGAACTAGATAAATCCAACCTCAAAATAAACAAGAAAGAGGTTAAGGAGGTAAATAAAACTCTGGATAAGGTAGATATGATAGATCTTTGGAGAAAATTAAATGGGAATAGAAAGGAATATACCTTTTTCTCAGCGGTACATGGAACATTTACAAAAATTGACCATGTACTAGGACATAAAAATCTCACAATCCAGTGCAGAAAGGTAGAGATAATCAATGCATCCTTTTCAGATCATAATGCATTAAAAATTACATGTAATAAAAGGCCATGGAAAGAGAAACCAAAAATCAATTGGAAACTAAATAATCTAATTCTAAAGAAGGATTGGGTTAAAGAAGAAATCATAGAAACAATCAACAACTTCATTCAAGAGAATGACAATAGTGAGACAACATACCAAAACTTATGGGACACTGCAAAAGCAGTTATTAGGGGAAGTTTTATATCTCTGAATGCTTACATAAATAAAATAGAGAAAGAGGAGATCAATGACTTAGGCTTGCAGTTGAAAAAGCTAGAAAAAGAACAAATTGAAAATCCCCAAGTAAATACCAAATTAGAAATACTGAAAACCAAAGGAGAGATTAATAAAATTGAAATAAAGAAAACTATTGAATTAATAAATAAAACCAATAGTTGGTTTTATGAAAAAACTAATAAAATTGATAAACCTTTGGTTAATCTGATCAAAAAAAAGAAAGAAGAAAACCAAATTACTAACATTAAAAATGAAAGGGGTGAACTCACCTCCAATGAGGAGGAAATTAAAACAATAATTAGAAACTACTTTGCCCAACTTTATGCCCACAAATTCGACAATCTAAACGAGATGGATGAATATTTTAAAAAATACAAATTGCCCAGATTAACAGAAGAGGAAGTTGAATACTTAAACAACCCCATCTCAGAAAAAGAAATTGAACAAGCCATCAATGAACTCCCTAGGAAAAAATCTCCAGGGCCAGATGGATTCACAAGTGAATTCTATCAAACATTTAAAGAACAGTTAATTCCAATACTACATACACTATTCTTGAAAATTGGGGAAGAAGGAGTCCTCCCAAATTCTTTCTATGATACAAATATGGTTTTGATACCCAAACCAGGAAGAGACAAAACAGAGAAACAAAATTATAGACCAATTTCCCTAATGAATATAGATGCAAAAATTTTAAATAAGATTTTAGCAAAACGAATACAGCATCTTATCACGAGATTAATACATTATGATCAGGTAGGATTCATACCAGGACTACAGGGCTGGTTCAATATTAGGAAAACTATTAGCATTATCGATCACATCAACAACAAAGCTAACAAAAACCACATGATTATCTCAATAGATGCAGAAAAAGCTTTTGACAAAATACAACATCCATTTCTACTAAAAACATTGGAGAACGTAGGAATAAAGGGAACTTTCCATAAAATAATAAGCAGTATCTATCTAAAACCTTCAGCAAGCATTATATGCAATGGGAATAAGCTAGAAGCATTCCCAATAAGATCAGGGGTGAAACAAGGTTGTCCATTATCACCACTATTATTCAATATGGTACTAGAAATGTTAGCTGTAGCAATTAGACAAGATAAAGATATTCAAGGAATTAGAATAGCCAAAGAAGAAACTAAGTTATCACTCTTTGCAGATGATATGATGATTTACCTAGAGAATCCCAGAGATTCAAGTAAAAAATTACTTGAATTAATAAACAACTTTGGCAAAGTTGCAGGGTACAAAATAAACCCACACAAATCTTCTGCATTCCTATATATTAGCAACAAAGTTCAACAGCAAGAGATAGAAAGAGAAATCCCATTTAAAGTTAGGGTAGACAGTATAAAATACTTAGGAGTCTACCTGCCAAAACAAACCCAGGGACTATATGAACACAATTACAAGACACTTTTTGCACAAATAAAGTCAGATTTAAGTAAGTGGAAAAACATTAGTTGCTCATGGGTAGGCCGTGCTAATATAATAAAAATGACAATTCTACCCAAATTAATATACTTATTTAGTATATTATTTAGTGCCATACCAATTAAACTAACAGACAATTACTTTCTAGAGCTGGATAAAATAATATCAAAATTCATTTGGAAAAACAAAAGGTCCAGAATATCAAAGGGACTAATGAAAAGAAATGCCTGGGAAGGTGGCCTAGCGCTACCAGACCTTAAACTGTACTATAAAGCAGCAATTATCAAAACCACTTGGTATTGGCTAAGAAACAGAGAGGTAGACAAGTGGAATAGACTTGGCACTCAAGATGCAGTAGGCAAGGAATATAGCAACCTTCTGTTTGATAAACCCAAGGACCCCAGCTTCTGGGATAAGAACTCATTGTTTGATAAAAATTGCTGGGAAAACTGGATAACAGTGTGGCGGAAATTAGGCATAGACCCATACCTGACACCGTACACAAGAATAAAGTCCAAATGGGTACATGATTTAGGTATAAAGATTGATACCATGAATAAACTGGAGAAGCAAGGAATAGTGTATTTATCAGATCTATGGAGAAGGGAAGAATTCTTTACTAAAGGAGAGATAGAATGCACTATGAAATGCAAAATGGATAACTTTGATTACATTAAACTGAGAAGTTTTTGCACAACCAAACCCAATGCACCCAAAATCCGGAGGGATGTAGTAAATTGGGAAAAAATTTTTACAGCTAAGCTCGGGGATAAAGGCCTCACTTCTAGAATATATAGAGAACTGACCCAAATGTATAATCATACAAGTCATTCCCCAATTGATAAATGGTCAAAGGATATGAACAGGCAATTTTCAGAGGAAGAAATTAAAGCTATCTATAATCATATGAAAAAATGCTCTAAATCACTATTGGTTAGAGAGATGCAAATCAAAACAACTCTGAGGTACCACATCACACCTATAAGATTGGCAAACATGACAGAACAAGAAAATGATAAATGCTGGAGGGGATGTGGGAGAGTTGGAACACTAATTCATTGTTGGTGGAGCTGTGAGCGCATCCAACCATTCTGGAGAGCAATTTGGAACTATGCCCAAAGGGCTACAAAAATGTGCATACCCTTTGACCCAGCAATATTGCTACTAGGACTATATCCCCAAGAGATCATAAAAATGGGAAAGGGTCCCACATGTACAAAAATATTTATAGCAGCACTCTATGTAGTTGCAAAAAACTGGAAGTCAGGGGGATGTCCATCAATTGGGGAATGGCTGAATAAATTATGGTATATGAATGTAATGGAGTACTATTGTGCCATAAGAAATGATGAACAAGAAGACTTCAGAGAGGCCTGGAAGGACTTATATGACCTGATGCTGAGTGAAAGGAGCAGAACCAGGAGAACTTTATGCACAGCAACAACCACAGTGTGTGAGAGTTTTTTCTGGTAGACTTAGATTTTGGTAATAACACAAGAACTTCTGGAAAAAAAAAAATCCCAATGGTGGACCTCAAGGCAAAATACCTTCCACACTCAGAGAGAGAAATATGGAAGTCACTCACATAATGTAGCAGATCATGTTTGTGTATGTGTATCTGTTTGTGTATCATGTTCTGATTTGTAATACGGATTCTTTCATTTATCTTAGTCTGACTACATAGCATCACTATAGTGAAAATATACTCAATAGGAAAGTATATGTAGAATCTATACAGAATTGTATGCAGTCGTGGGGAGGGAGGGAGGTAGTGGGGGGTGGGTGGGGAGGGATAAAATCGCAATTGTATGGCAGTGATTGTTAAACATTAAAAAAAAAATAAAATAAAATAAAAAGAAACCTCCAAAAAAAAAAAAATGATGAGCAGGCTGATTTCAGAAAAACCTGGAAAGACTTATATGAACTGATGCTGAGTGAAGTGAGCAGAACCAGCAGAACATTGAACACAGTCACAGTAACCTTGCTATGATAGACTTAGTTCTTCTCAACAATACAATGATCCAAAATAATTCCAAGAGACTCATGATAGAAAATGCTTTCCACATGCAGAGAAATAACTATGGAATCTGAATGCAGATCAGAGCATATTTTCATTTTTTGTTTTTTTTTTTCAGAACATGACTAATGTGGAAATATTTTTACATGATTACATATATATAACCTATATCGGATTGCTTGCCATCTTGATCTAGCTGATTATTGGACAGTGCTGTTCAGTCGTTCCCTAATTGTTGGGCATCTCCTCAATTTCCAGGTCTTTGCCACTACACAAAGAGCTACTGTAAATATTTTTGTATGTACAGGTCCTTTCCCCTTTCTAATGATATCTTTGGGATACAGACCTAGTAGTGGTATCATTGGATCAAAGGGTATGCATAGTTTAACTGCCCTTTGGACATAGTTCCAAATTGCTCTCCAGAATGCTTGGATCAGTTCACAACTCCAACAATTATGCATTAGTGTCCTAACTTTCTCATATCTTCTTTAATATTTATCATTTTCCTTTTCTGTCATATTAGCCAATCTGATAGGTGTGAGATGATGGTACCTCAGAGTTTTTAATTCGCATTTCTCTAATCAATAGTGATTTAGAGCATTTTTTCATATGACTATAGATAGCTTTAATTTTTTCATCTGAAAACTGCCTGTTCATATCCTTTGATCATTTCTCAATTGGGGAATGACTTGTATTTTCATAAATTTGACTCACTTCCCTACATATTTGAAAAATGAGTCCTTTATCGGAAACACCTGCTGTAAAAATTGTTTCCCATCTTTCTACTTTCCTTCTAGTCTTGGTTGCATTGGTTTTGGTTATGCAAAACCTTTTTAATTTAACATAATCAAAAATATCCATTTTGCATTTCATAATGTTCTCTACCTCTTATTTGGTCATGAATTCTTCCTTTCTCCATAAATTTGACAGGTAAACCACTCCTTGCTCTCCTAATTTGCTTATGTACCACCCTTTATTTCTAAATCATGTCCGCATTCTGACGTTATCTTGTATATGATGTGAGATGTTGGTCTTTGCCTACTTTCTGCCACAGTATTTTCCAGTTTTCCCAGAAGTTTTTGTCAAATAATGAGTTCTTATCCCAAAAGCTGGAGTCTTTGTGTTTATCAAACAATAGATTACTAGTTGTTGACTACTGTATCTTGCGTACTTAACCTATTCCACTGATCCACCACTCTATTTCTTAGCCAGTACCAAATAGTTTTGATGATTGCTGCTTCATAATATAGCTTTAGATCTGGTATAGTTAGGCCATCTTCTTTTGCATTTTTTCATTAATTCTCTCGATATTCTTGACCTTTTGTTCTTTCAGATGAATTTTGTTATTGTTTTTTCTAGCTCTATAAAATAATTTTTGGTAGTTTGATTGGCATAGCCTTGGATAAGTAAATTAATTTAGGTAGAATTGTCATTTTTATTATATTAGCTTGACCTATCCACGAGCAATTGATATTTTTCCAGTTGTTTAGATCTGATTGTATTTGTGTGAAAAGTGTTTTGCGATTGTATTCATCTAGTTCCTGGGTTTGTCCTGACAAGTAGACTCCCAAATATTTTATGTTGTCTACAGTTATTTTAAATAGAATTTCTCTATCTCTTTCTATTGGGCCTTGCTGGTAAAATATAAAAATGCTAATGATTTATGAGGGTTTATTTCGTATCCTACAACTTTGCTAAAGCTTTTAATTATTTCAAGTCTTTTTTTAGTTGATTCTCTAAGATTATTTAAGTATACCATTATATCACCTCAAAGAGCGATAGGTTTGTTTCCTTATTGCTTATTCTATTTCTTTCCATTTCTTTTTCTTCTCTTATTGCTAAAGCAATTTGTAGTACAATATTGAATAATAGTAGTGATAATAGACATTCTTATTTCACCCCTGATCTTACAGGAAATGCTTCTACCTTATCCCCATTACATATAACACTGCATATAATACTTATATTACATATAAAACTTGCTGAAGGTTTTATCATTTTAAGAAAAGTTTCATTGATTCCTATGCTCTCTAGTGTATTTTTTAAAAATAAGAATGGATGGTGTATTTTGTCAAAAGTTTTTTCAGCATCTATTTAGAAAATTATATGGTTTCTATTGGTTTTGTTATTGATATGGTCAAATATGCTAATGATTTTCCTAATTTTAAACCAGCCCTGAATTCCTGGTATAAATCCCACCTGGTCATAGGGTATTATTCTCATGATAAACTGCTGTAATCTCTTTGCTACTATTTTATTTAAAATTTTTGCAAAAATAGTCATTAGGGAAATTGATCTATAATTGTCTTTCTCTGTTTTGGCTCTTCTTGATTTTGGTATCAGCACCATCTTTGGGACATAAAAGGAATTTCTTTGTTTATTTTTCCAAATAGTTTATATAGTATTGAAATTAATTATTCTTTAAATGTTTGGTAGAATTCACTTGTGCTCTGGAGATTTTTTCTTAGGTAGTTCATTGATGGCTTGTTCTTCTAAAATAGGACCATTTAAATATTTTATTTCCTCTTCTGTTAATGTAGGCAATTTATATTTTTGTAAATATTCATCCATTTCACTTAGGTTGTCAGATTTATTGGCATACAATTGGACAAAGCAGCTCCTAATTATTGCTTTAATTTCTTCTTCAATTAGTGGTGAATTTACCCTTTTCATTTTTGATATTGTTAATTTAGTTTTCTTCTTTCTTTTTTAAATCAAATTAACCAACTGTTTATTTATTTTATTGTTTTTTCATAAAACCCACTCTTAGCTTTATGTATTTGTTTAATAGTTTTCTTACTTTCAATTTTATTAATCTGTCCTTTGATTTTAAGAATTTTAATTTGGTGTTTAATTGCAGATTTTTAATTTGTTTTTTTTCTAGCGTTTTACTTTGCATGTCCAATTCATTGATCTGCTTTATCTCTATTTCATTCATGTTAGCATTTAGGTATGTAAGATTTCCCCTAAGTACTGCTTTCCCACACATTTTGGCTGCACTCCACACATTTTGGTGTGTTATCTCATGATTGTCCTTCTATTTGATGCAATTACTTGTTGCTTCTATGATTTTCTGTTTGACCCACTCATTCTTTAGGATTAGTTTATTTAGTTTCCAATTAATTTTAATATATTTTCCATGGCCCTTTATTATATGTAATTTTTATTGACTCATGATTTGAAAAGAATACATTTACAATTTCTGCCTTTCTACCTTTGAATGTGATGTTTTCATGCCCTAATACATGATCAATTTTTTGTGTAGGTGCCATGTGTACTAAGAAAAAGGTATATTCCTTTCTATCAATTTTCTGCAGAGGTCTATTATAATATCTAACTTTTCTAAAATTCTGTCCATTTACTTCCTTAATTTCTTTCTTGTTTATTTTGTGGTTAGGTTTATCTAGTTCTGAGAAGAAGAGGTTGAGATCCCCTACTAGCATAGTTTTGTTGTCTGTTTCTTCCTGTAACTTACTTAACTTCTCCTCTAAGAATCTGGATGCTATATCACTTCGTGCATATATGTTTAATATTGATATTAATTCATTGTCTATGGTATCTTTTAGCAAGATGTGATTTCCTTCCTTGTCTCTTTCAATTAGTTCTAGTTTTGTTTTTGCTTTTTCTGAGATCAGGATTACTACCCCTGCTTTTTTTTTTTTTACTTTAGATGAAGCATATTATATTCTGCTTCAGTCTTTTACATTTACTCTGTGTGTGTCACTCTCCTTCAAATGGATTTCTTGTAAACAACATATTGTAGGTTCCGGTTTTAAATCCACTCTTTTATCCTCTTCTGTTTTATGAGAGATCCAGGAGAGATAATTTAAGGAATATTGTAGCCAAATTCCAGAACTCTCTGTGTAATATAGACTGTGGCTTCTGATTGCTTGCAATATTTTCTCCTTGACCTGAGAGTTCTGGAATTTGGCTACAATATTGCTTGGAGTTTTTATTTTGGGACTTTTTTTCAAGAGGGGATTGGTGGATTTTTTCTATTACTATTTTACCCTCTGGGTCTAGGATACCATGGCAGTTTTCATTGCTAATTTCTTGAAAGATGCTCACCAGGCTCTTGTTTTAATCACAGTTTTCAGGTAGACCAATAATTCTTAAATTATCTCTCCTGGATCTATTTTCCAAGTCAGTTATTTTTTCAATGAGAGTTTCTAATGAAAATTTTACATTTTCTTCTATTTTTTCATTTTTTGGATTATCTTTGACTGATTCTTGATGTCTCATAGAGTCATTAGCTTCTATTTGCCCAATTCTAATTTTAAGGAATTATTTTCTTCAGTTAGCTTTTGTATTTCCTTTTCCATTTGGCCATTTCTACTTTGAAAGGAGTTGTTTTCTTCAGTGGACTTTCCCCCCCCCAATTTGGCCACTTCTATTATTTATTTATTTCCTAGGACTCATTTATTTATTTATTTTTAGTTTGCAACATACATTTCCACAAGATTTTAAGTTCTAAACTTTCTCCCCATCTCTCCCCTCCCCCACCCCAAGACACTGTGCAGTCTGATTATCCTTTCTCCCAATCTGCCCTTCCTTGTATCATACCCCTCCCTTCCCTTATCCTCATCTTCTCTCTTTTCTTGTATGGCAAGATAGATTTCTGTATCCCATTACCTGTATTTCTTTTTTCCCAGTTGCATGCAAAAACAATTTTCAGCATTTGTTCCTAAAACTTTGAGTTCCAACTTCTCTCCTTTCATCCATCTCCACCCATTCCCACTGAAAAGGCAAGCAATTCAATATAGGTTATACATGTGTAGTTATGCAAAATACTTCCATAATAGTCATATTGTGAAAGACTAACTATATTTCCCTCCATCCTATCATGCCCCCCATTGATTCTATTCTCTCTTTTGACCTTGTCCCTCCCCAAAAGTGCTTACTTCTAATTACTCCTACCTCCCATTTGCCCTTCCTTCTATCATCCCCCTCACCCCACTTGTCCCCTTCTCCCCTACTTTCCTATAGTGTAAGATAGATTTTCATGCCAAATTGAGTGTGCATGTTATTTCCTCCTTAAGCCAAATGTAATGAGAGTAAGCTTCATTTTTCTCCCCCTCACCCCCCCACTTCTCCCCTCCATTGAAAAAGCTTTTTCTTGCCTCTTTTATGAGAGATAATTTGCCCCATTCCATTTCTCCCTTTCTCCTCTCAATCCCTCCAACTACCCAAATATTGAGAAAAGTTTCAAGAGTTACAAATATTATCTTTCCATGTAGGAATGTAAACAGTTCAACTTTAGTAAGTCCCTTATGATTTCTCTTTCCTGTTTACCTTGTCATGCTTCTCTTGATTCTTGTGTTTAAAAGTGAAATTTTCTATTCAGCTCTGGTCTTTTCATCAAGAATGCTTGAAAGTCCTCTATTTCATTGAATGACTATTATTTCCCCCTGAAGTATTACACTCAGTTTTGCTGGGTAGGTGATTGTTGGTTTTAATCCTAGTTCCTTTGACTTCTGCAATATCATATTCCAAGCCCTTCAGTCCTTTAATGTAGTCCCATAATTTTAAAATTGTCTCTCCTGGATCTATTTTCCAGGTCAGTTGTTTTTCCAATGAGATATTTCACATTGTCTTCTAGGTTTTCATTCTTTTGGTTTTGTTTTGTAATTTCTGGGTTTTTCATGAAGTCATTAGCTTCCAGCTGCTCCATTCTAATTTTTAAAGAACTACTTTCTTCAGTGAGCTTTTGAACCTCCTTTTCCATTTGGCCAATTCTGCTTTTTAAAATATTCTTCTCCTCATTGGCTTTTTGGACCTCTTTTGCCATTTGGGTTAGTCTAGTTTTAAAGGCATTATTTTCTTCAGCATTTTTCTTTTTGGTCTCCTTTAGCAAGCTGTTGACTCGCTGTTCATTATTTTCTTGCATCATTGTCATTTCTCTTCCCAATTTTTCCTCCACCTTTCTGATTTGATTTTCAAAATCCTTTTTGAGCTCTTCCATGGCCTGAGACCATTGCATTTTTTTTTAGAGGTTTTGGATGCAGAAGCCTTGACTTTTATGTCTTCCTCTTATGGCATGCATTGTTCTTCCTCATCTGAAAGGATGGAAGAAAATATCTATTCACTAAGAAAGCAATCTTCTATAGTATAATTTTTTCCCCTTTTGGGGGCATTTTCCCAAGCTGTTACTTGACTTTTGAGTCCTTTGTCCCAGGGCTGCCACTCAGGACTGAGACTCAGATCAGCTGCTCAATTCCCCCAGGGTCTTTAGGGCTGAGGGCTCCAAAAATGGATGCTGCTGCCACAGTGGCTGTCACTGCCCTGGGGTCAGGCCCAGACCACACTCCCCTCTCACCCCAGTGAAGAGTTTTCTTACTGACCTTTGAAGCTGTCTTTGGCATTTGTGAGTTGAGAAATCTGGGAACTGCAGCTGCTGCCCATGATTCTATGCCCTGAAGCCTTCTCCAGACCTGCCCCTGCCAAATCACATGGCCAAGGCTGGGCTTCACTCTGCTCCAAGCCCGATGTGACAGACCTTTCCTGTCAGTCTTCCAGGCTGTCTTGGGCTGGAAATCTCTTTCACTCTGTTGTTTTGTGGCTTTTGCTGCTCTAGAAATTGTTTGGAGTCATTTTTTACAGGTATTTCATGGGTAATTGGGGGGACAGCTGCAACAGGGATATCCTTCTACTCCACCATCTTGGCTCTGTCCCCCCCCCCCCCCGGTTCTATTTTTTAAGTAGTTGTTTTCTTCAGTCAATTTCAGTGCTTTTTTTTAAAGCTATTTTCTCTTTTTTCATAATTCTTTTGCATAACTTGTTTTTTTCCCCAATTTTTCTTCTACCTCTATTATTTGATTTTTAAAATCCTTTGTGAGCTCTTCTAAGAAGATTTTTTGGGCTTAAGACCAATTCATATTCCCCTTTGAGGCTTTGCATGTAGGCATTTTGACACTGTATTGTGGTCCTCTTCTGAGCTTGTGCTTGAATCTTTCCTATAATCAGGGCTCTTTTTTGTTTTTTTGCTCATTTTAAAAACCTGAGCTCTGCTCCCAGGGTACAGGAGGTTCTATCCCGAGCTTCTTGCATTGAAGATCAGGGCTTCTGCACCAGGGCATCTGGGGCTTGTGGCTTGCCCACTGTGTTAGATTGGCCTGGCCTAGTGGTGCCTGTTGTGCCCTAGATTCCAGGGCTGGCAGTTTGCCTGCTGCTCTGGGGCTGGAGGCCTCACATCTGGTCTATTGTACCACTGGCTTCTGAGCCAGGGTCACAGGCATCTAGTGCTGATCTATACTGTGGCTAAGAGCCTCCTGCTTCTTACCTCAACAATGCCTGCACTGGCCTCCACCTTTCTTTTACCCAAAAGAAACAGACCTTTCTTGAAATCCTTCTAAGCTATCTTGGGCTGGAAAATTGTTTCACTCTCTCTCTTTGTGGATTCTATTGCTCCAGAATTCTTTTGGAGGCTTGATTTAACACTATTTCTTAGAGAAACTGGGGAGAGCTCAGCAACTTCCTGGCTTCTCTCTGCCAACTTGGCTCCACCTACCTTTCTTTCCCCATTCTTGGGTTTCCACATGGCTCTGTGTTTGGCTGAGGAAAAGGCACAATGAGAATTTCAGTCAGAGTAAATATCCTCTAGAACTATTAATCTATAAACCATGAAAAAGGAGTAGAAACAAGGGACTGATGCCAGTCTTGTATACTACCCAAGAGCTGAGCTTATGCTCTTCATGAAAACAAGGCACATAATTAACTCAAGAGCTTCCCCACTCTGGAGATGGAACTCTGTATCTAGGACATTCCACTTGCAAAACTCATAGGACACCCATGATCCAGAGCACTGGGGCACTGACACAGCACAGTAGATGCAGAGAATTTACTGTGTGCAGGAAAAACTGGTCAGAAGTACAGCCAGTTTCCTTTTCTCTCCTGCCTGCACATCTGTCTACTTTCCTTCTTCAGTTCCACACCCTACTGCCACTGGAGAGAGCCTTCTGGGAAGTCAACTGACTTTTAATGAGTGAGTGAGCCACAGCTGGATGGGATTGCTGAGCCTTACCATCTGATAGAAGGAGTGAAGAGTCCAGTAGGTGGCACTGCAACTCAGGAGACTCTCCTGGGGCTCCTGGACTTGAATGCTAACTCACCCAAAGACTTAGGATTTCTAGAGTACATGTGGATAGAGGGGAACTTTGGGAGCCAACCAAGTGGCCAAATGGTCAACTAAGGTGGCAAGGCCCTAGTGAGAGGTACCTAGTTTGGGGAGACTTTCATTTTGTATCAGAGGTCCCCTTTTCTTTTTCCCATTTCTTTCTCTTTTCTTTAGCTAGTTTTCTTTCTCTTCTCTTTTTTCTCTGCTTTATTCTTTGCCCCTGACAAAGACAACAATCAATTTCTAGTCTTGTTGGTCAGTAGAGGCACTGCTGATCTGGATCTTCCCTCCCTTACAAAGCATTCTCCATCTTTCTCCCAGTGATAAGAAAACTGAGTCTAGAGACTGGACCAGGACAATTCTTTTCTCCCATATCTATCTGTCTATCTGTCTGTCTGTCTGTCCGTCCGTCCGTCCGTCCGTCCGTCCGTCCGTCCATCCATCCATCCATCCATCCATCCATCCATCCATCCATCCATCCATCCATCCATCTATCTATCTATCTATCTATCTATCTATCTATCTATCTATCTATCTATCTATCTATCTATATCTATCTGTCTATCTATCTGGATATCTATTTATCTATTTTCTTTTCTCTCCCAAATTTCCCTATATTCTAATTTAATTTGCTTATAATTTGAGGGCATTAAAATGGATTTTTTAAAATTAAAAATCAAAGTCATTTCGCGATTTTAAAAATCTATCCTATTTTCTCCTTTTTTTCCTGGTTCAGAGGATGAACTATTCCTAATTCTTGCCAAGGCAGAGGCTTCTCTATTTGTGCTCTTGATCCTATTCCTTCTTATTCTATCCAGTGCCTTGTTCTATTGGTCAGTGCCTTTCTCCTTTTTTTCCTATATGTGTGCAAACATGTTCAGGTCACCTAATCCTTTTTTTAATAGCCTTCCCTTGATTTTTCTCCTACTATAAATCTACCATCCTATTTCTGCACTTCTTTTCACAACTAAACTTCTTGAAATTTCCTATCTTGAAATCTTTATCTGATGCCTCCATTTCCTTGATACTCAATTATTCCTCAATTCCTGGTGATTTGGTTGGATTTCATTCTCCACCTTCTTTTTCTCCTCTCCCCACCCCTCAATCTATTAGAGCTGTTCTCTGAAAAGGTCATCAATGACTTCCCTCTTAATAAATGCAATGACCCTTTCCAGTTCTGATTTTGTATGGCTTCTCTGCAGCTTTTCCGCAGCTCTGCGGAATATCTTCTACCACCTGAATACACTCTTCTCCTTTGGCTTTCAAGACACTAAACACTCTTGGTTCTTCTGTGTCTGATGGCTGCATCTCTTTCTCTTTCATTGGTTTCTCTTCCTCTACCCAATCCCTTAATGTTGGTGTCCTTCAAGTTTCTCACATCTTCCCTCTTCTCTTTTTTCTCCGTGCTTTCTCCTTGGGCAATCTTATCTCCAATCTGGAGACAATCAGTCTCCCATACTGACATGACCTAGGGAAGGGGGGGATAATGCAGAAGGTGCAATCACAGGTTCATAAATTGAGAACTGGGAGGAAACTCTAGGTTATTTAGACAAATCCCCTCATTTTACAGATAAGGAAACTGATGTACAGAGAGATTAAGTGGTTTGCCTAAAGTTACAAAGGTCTTAAACTAGTAATAAAAGATAGGGAGTCAAGAGTTTTTAGATATGAATCTTGCTCTGCCACTAATTACCTACTGATGGACTAGAAGACCCATGAGGTCCCTTCCAGTTCTAAACCTGTAATTTTATGACCTTATGATGGCAAAGCAAACTTATCAGTCCAATTTCTTTTGTATTTAGTTCAGCAGTCCAGTCCAGCACACAAGTGTAACCAGTCAAAAATCAAATAATATCTTGTGATTAAGACCTGCTTATTTTGCTTCACAGCCCTTTAACTCTCCAAGTCTCTCTATAAGTAGAGTCATAAGTCTAGCCTTAAAATTCAGTGGTCTTATTCTCCCTGAATTCAAGACTGCCTTCAGATTTTAACTCCCCTGCCTTTCTTGCTGTGCTAATATCTTTGTCTCCAGCCCTGACCCTTCTCTTAGCCTTTCTATCCATATCTCAAACTATTTATGAAACTTTCCCCCTAGTTGTCCCAGCAGCACATGAAACTCAACAGGTCCAAAATTGAGCCAGTCATATTCCCCCTAATACTTGCTTCTCCTTATGACTTCCCTATTTCTGTCAGTGACACCATCATTGGCTGTTGTTTAGGACCTTGGTGTTTTTCCCTCTCTATATGTTGCCACTAGGGATGCAATCAGTAGCTAAGTTGTGTCAAACTTACCTCTAAAATGCTCTTGAGTCCATCTCTTTGTATCTATTCTTATTGTCACAATGCTAGTATAAAGCCCTATTTGATACCCACCTAGACTATAACAAAACCTCCTAACCAAATCATTCTCTTTTTCCCTACATCCTACCCATTGCCCCCAGGATGGCAGAATTAGGATCTGTTGATAGAAGTCAAACCAAAATAGATTTTGACTCAGCTGTAAGGAAAATTTTCCTGAATGGGCTTTGAACATAGTGAATTTCCTGTCATTGGAAATTTTTTAGTAGACTGAATGATTTGTCAGGGAACGTTATGGGTGGGATTTATAATTTGAGTTAAGACATGATCTAGATGACCTCTGAGGTTTCTTTTGATATCACAATTACGAATGCAGGGAAGTTGAATTGTGGAATCAAGGAGGGAACAGCTGCTGCCAGAAGCCCAACAAGGGCTCTAAGTCTTTCCCACACTAAATACAACCACAGGCAGAATATAACATGAAGAACCGGACTGGTGTTAAAGTGGTTTAAAAACTATACATATTAGAAGGAAGGATGGCAAGCCAGCGAGGTGAGACTCCACAGGAAAGCAGTGCAGATCCATGGGCTGGGAATCATTAGATGACATATTTGTCTTCCCTTGTGTTGTCTTTGTGAAACAGCGAAACTTTGGCTCCTCTTCTTCTGAACACTGCAGTTTTATTAAGGCAGCCTAAACCTGAACTCATTTTTTGACTTTTTATTATTGTTATTGAGTTATTTTTTCAGTGACGCCCAACTCTTTGTGACCCTATTTAAGGGGTTTTTTTTTGGCAAAGATACTGAAGTACTTTGCCATTTCCTTCTCCAGCTCATTTTACAGATGAGGAAACTGAGGCAAACAGGGTTAAGTGACTTGCCCAGAGTCACACAGCTGGTAAGTGTTTGAGGACAGGACAGGCACTCTATCCATTTTACTACCTAGCTGCCCATTTGTATGGCTATCATGTGATAATGTGTGTACACATTGAACTCATAGTTAACTAAAACCCCTATGTTTGTGATATGTATACATATATACATATATATACACACACATTCTATATGTATATATGGTGTACATGTGTGTATATACATACATACATATATACATACATATAATATATATGTTTCTAGATGCATTGCTCTCATCCAACAACAATTTGCATGGCACTTTAAAGTTTGCAAAGTGGTTTACAAATATTATCACATTGTGTCCTCACAATAACCCTGGGAGATAGGTGCTATTATTATTTCCATTTTATAGATAAAGAAACTGAGACAGACAGAAGCTAAGTGACTTGTGCAGGGTAACACAATTAGAATCTAAGGCAGAATTTGAACCCAAGCAGCACTCTAGCTTCTGTACCATCTAGTTACCTATATTTTTTCATTTAATTTTTTTGTAACCTTTGAAAAGGTGCATTGATTTTTTTAAAAAAAGTTTAGCTGGGCAGAGATGAAGAGAGAGACCGATAACATACACCAGAAACCTTCCTCCAGGTTGACATACATCCAATAACCCATTACTTTTTGGAGCTAGTTACTAGATGAGCTACCGATACATTTGAAGGTCTTCTCATTCAAACAGCATCACTTCATTTTGTCTGCATCAGAGGGTCCTTAATCTTTTTATGTCATGAACCCTTCTGGAAGTCTGGTAAAGTCTATGAACCTCTTCTCAGAACAAGGTTTTTAAATGCATAAAATAAAACACCTAGAATTACTAAGTAAATTGTTAATATTTCAATCATATTGAAATAGTTATTAATTTTTTAAAACCACAAGTTAATGGATCCCAGACTAAGACCCTCTGGTCTACAAGGATAACTTAAGAAACTTTCTTTTCAAATCTCTTACTGAATTCAATTCAGCCAAATTGAAAGTAATATTAACGTTAAAGCACTGTATGAAAAATAGTCCTTAAATTAACTAGCTTACATACTGAGGGGTTGGGGAGATGGGATACAATCTGTACAAAGATGAGTAAATACAAGATATTTTCAGGAGAGAGTAGTAAAAACTTGGGTGAATCAGAAAACGGTCTGCTAGGGAGAGGGCACCTGAGTTGAGACTTGATGGAAGGTATGAGGCAGGGGCAAGGAGGTGGTATATTAGGGGCATAAAAGACAGTCTGTGCAAAGGCAAGGAGAGAGAAGATGTAATACCAAGTCCAGGGAACTATAAATAGACCAATTTGGTTGAAAAGTCAAATGAATGAGGGGAAGTAATGTGAAATAGCTATGGAAAGGTAGGATGGAGCCAGAATGTTAAGACATGTTAAACCTATAGAATTCAGAATTTTATCTAAGGAAAAATATAGAACAATGAAAGATGATTGAGCAAGGGAGTGATATAGCAAGGGAGATTAGGAAGATTGTCCTATTATCCTTGTGGAGAATAGATAGAGCACCAGTGCAGGAGTCAGGAGGACTTGAGTTCAAATCTCACCTCAGACACTTGACACTCACTAGCTGTGTGACCTTGGACAAGTCACTTAACCCCAATTGCCTCATCCTGGGTCATCTCCACTCATCCTGATGAATATCTGGTCACTGGATTCAGATGGCTCTGGAGGAGAAGTGAGGCTCTCCCTCACTCAAAGTCAAGTGCAAGTCATGTCATCATTTTTCTGATAGCATGGTCTTCTTTGGCAATGAAGGATGAACACAAACAGATTGAAAAAAGAGAGAGAGATTGAAAGCAAGGAGAGCAGTTAAGAGGTTAAGTGAATGAGACGTAATGAGGGCCTGAACTGGGTTCATGACCATGCAAGTGAAAAGAAAGGGTACAGATGTAAAAGATGTGGTGGAGGTGGAATTTGACATTCCTCTAATCTACCCTTCTAGTACCCTTATCAAGAAGGAAAATTAGACTCTTAGTTAATTCATACTGGTTTCTGGTAATCACTGCTTTTCTTTTTCAATTTTCACAAGACACATTGTTCTTTGAATTCCATGCCTGTTTTTGTGTGTATTAATTTTTGATTATGTGCCTCTGTTTCCATTTTTTTCAGATGTCCTCGGTTCATTCATTGGAGAGCTCCTAGTCACCTTTTTGTTTTTCACTTTGGTCTTTCGTAGTAACTGCATTGTTGGGTTTCATTTGAAAGAGTCTTCAAGCCCTCTTGAGTCAGCTTTCCTTTTTGATTCTCAAGCCTATATCAAACCTATATTTTCCCTATCTTTTTAGAATCCCTTCTCTAAAAGTCTAGTGTATATATACTATGCTAAGCAGTTTCCTTTGTCTATTACCAACGCTAACATGATTTGACCATTTTTCTCCCAAGTTTTAAATCATTTCCACTTCATGAATCTGTCCTTCCTTTTTTACTATAAAGGGGGTAGGTAACTCCTCAGATTGTTCCTTCTACCTTCAGAAAGTATCAACAAGGCAATCATTTTCTCCTCCCCTCCCCACTTCCAAGCAAGATTCATGCACTTCTGTACAGATGTGTTAATACCTTCTTCCCTGAACTCAGTATTGCATCTCTTACCTCCATGGCTTTGCATAAGCTGTCCCCTCTCTCTGGCACGCGTTGCCTCCCTACCTCTATCCCTTAGAATCATTAGCTTATTTCAAGGTGTAGCTCATATGGCATTTCTTATGGGAAGTCTTTCTTGATCCACTTTGCTAGTGCTCCCTCTCTCCTTGATTCTTGAGGCATATGATTAACTGCTAAGTAGGATGTAAGCTCCTTGAGGGTGGGCATTGTTTTTTGTTTTATTTTTGTACCCTTAGCACCTAACAAAGTGCCTTGTGCATGAAGGTGCTTAATAAATGCTTGTTGGACTAGATATATTAGATTGGTATACAATGTGACTCCACCCTCCTTTCTGGCTAATCTATTTCTGTTCAATGAGGCATAAGTAAAAGTAGAGAGAGCACACTAAGTGGAGAGAATGGCACAAGCAAAGGTCTAGAGACAAGAAAATGCAGCACATCCTTAGAAAAGGAAAAATAGTTGGATTTGGCTAGGATAGCCCTTCCACTGTGCCTTCTGGAATGTTTGCTCCATAGGCAACAAACTTCCCTTCATCTTAAATATTTTCCTGTCCCACTCCTTCCATCTACTAACTCTTACTGAAATCTGGTTCCTCCTGATGACACAACCTCCCTGGCCACCTTTTCCTGTACTAGCTGCACCTTCACTCACATCCTCAGATCATTGGTCAAAGCAGGGGAATTGGAATATTGCTCCCCATTGACACTTCCAGGTTCTCCCTTTCCTTTGTCACTCAGTAACTTCTCTTCCTTTGAGGTTCATGTTATTCATATCAACTACCCAATCAAAATCCTGGTAGCTATTATATAGAACCCCAGGTCACCTCCCTTTCTTTCTCAATGAGTTTGATACCTGGCATAATTTTTCTCTCCTCCCCAAATCTTGCCCTCATCCTAGGGGATATTAACATACATATTGATTCTCCCAAAAATGCCCTAACCACTTAGTTCCTCAGTCTACTTAATTCCCTTGAGGTACTCCTCCACTCTACCTTAGTCACACACAACCATGGCCATACCCTTGATCTTGTCATCACCCACAAATGTATCACCTCCACATTCAAGAATTTTGAAATCCCTTTATTTGACCATAATCTATTGGCTTTTCACCTGTGTCTCTGTCCTACTTTGCATAGCACCATGACCTCTAATCACTTGATCTCTTAATTCTCTCCTAGGCCATCTCCCCTGCATTAGCTACTCTCTCCTCTTCTCCGCTATTGACTCTTTTTTGAACCAATTCAACTCTACTCTTGAATTCCTACAAAGGTAGAAATGACAGAATTTGACGAATGATTAGATATGGAGGTTAGATAGTGAGAAATCAAGGATGACAACACCTAGGTTTCCATCCTGGGTGGCTGGGAGGATGGTGGTGCCTTCAACGATAATAGGGAAGTAAGGAAGAAGAGAGAGTCTGAGGGGAAAGATGATAAATTCAGTTTTGGACATATTGAATTTAAGAAGTCTATGGGCTACAGACAGTATATAGTCAAGCTGTCTAATATGCAGTTGGAATTGTGATAGGGAGGTTGGGAGAGAGGTTTAAACTGGACAAGTAGATTTGACATCTGCATAAAGATGATACGTGAATTCATAGGAGCCTATGAGATCACCAAGTGAAGTAGTATAGATGGAAAAGAGAATAGAGCCCAGGACAGGTTTGGGATAATGATCATTTTAGTGGATATGACCCAGGTGAAGATCCAGCAAAGGAGATGGAGGAATAGTCAGATAGGCAGGGGGAGCACTAAGAGTAGAATATCAAGGAAAAGAGGGTAATCAACAGTGATAAAGGCTATAGAAAGGCCAAGAAGGATAAGGATTGAAAAAAATACATTCAATTTGTCAATTAGATCATTAGGAAACAAGATATTAAAGAAATTTGCAAAAAATGCATAAAATAAAATTCCTCTTCCTCTTGTTTTTGTTTTTTTTCAGATAAATTGTTTTTTAACGAAAATACATTATTTACATGCAATGCATTTAATATTGGTTTTAAAATGAATTAATAACTGTATGCTTTAAATATATCAGTTTTCATTTCTAATATGATAAATATTAATAAATATAACTCATCAATAAAAGTTCTTTGGAGTCCTTAATCACTTTTGAAGGTTGTAAAGGGATACTGGGAACAAAAAGTTTGAGAATTGATACTTCAGACAATTGTGAGCATTCAGAGGTTTTTAAGTGGGGCAACAACATGACCCAAGGATGTTTTTTGAATATTAATCTGGCAATGCTATGTAGGAAAAGCACAGTGTAACCAGTTAAGAATATGTTTTGCAGAATTATAGCTCAACAGATCAAAAAAAGTTTAAACCAGTTAAATAAATAATTTGGAGTGAAGAGGAGGGAGTCAGGAGAAAGCCTTTTATCAAGGGGGAAACTAATGGGAGTATATAGTACTGTACCATTCTCAAGCCTCACCTCTCCCATGAAATTTTCCTTGCTTAAGTTCATCTGCTTTCAATTAACTGATTAATTCACTACAGCAACCCCGTAGTTCTTGTCTCTCTGTATTCTACATGAAATGGAAAACAACTTGCCTAGAGCGTAGGAGATGCCTGATCAATGCTTTTTGAATTGAAAAGTGATCAAAGTATCATATTGCTTGCCTGATCAATGAGTGGGGGAGATATGGGAGGGAGAGAGAATTTGTAATTCAAAATTTTAAAATACTGACATATTAAAAACAAATTTTTAAAATGTAAAAAAAGAGAAAAGTGATCAAAGTTCATTATGACTAAAAATAGTAGTTTGAATTCAATTACTTTTCTTTTTAACTTTGTTGTCATTTCTGACTCTTAATTTGAAGTTTTCTTAGCAAAGATACTGGAGTGGTTTGACATTTCCTTCTCCAACTCATTTTACACATGAGGAAACTGAGGCCAACAGGGTTCAGTCACTTGTCCAGGGTCACACAGCTAGTAAGTGTCTGAGGTCAGATTTGAACTCAGGAAGAGAAGTCTTCCTGATTCCAAACCCTCCAGTGCTCTATTCACTGGGCCACCTAGCTGTCCTGTTTCTTTTTAGCTAAATTCCCTCATACTGATACATGTGAGACACTGTCTTTACAGCTGAAGTGACAGTATTTTTGCAAGTTTCTCTTACTATAAGAATATTCCCATTTGTACCTCTCCTGATTCTCCCCAGTAGATTGTAAGTCAACTGAAGGTAGGGCTTTGTCGTCTTCCTTTGGGTCTCCCTGTACCCCTTAGTAAAGGTCCTGGCTTTTTTTTTCTAAACCTATAATTTCATAAGTGTAGGGAACTAGTGACACCCCACTACCAGATGCTAATACAGATCCCCAATCTGTCTCTAACTTAGAGAATTTCATGGGATGCTAAAATTCTAAATGAGTTGTCCATGGCCACTCTGCCACTATAACTCAGAGCAGAACTAAGTGCAAGTCTTCCTAAATTCAAATCAAAGTTTCTACTCATAATGCCACGTTGCCTCTCAAGTCTTAGCATATGGTGACTGATAAAGAATGACAGAATGCTTTTTAAAATTAATAAGGTTTGACTTTATCCCTATACTTGCAGAATTTATATTCTAGATTCAGAGACAAGATCAACATCAAAACATCCATTTATATACACATTTCAGAGATGAAGTTAAATTATTAGACATGTAAGTGTACTAGGGATATGCATGAGTCTTACAGCAGTGAAAAGAGGTTGTCAGATAATTGAGGGAGGCTTGTTATATGAGAGGGTGTTTGCCACTGTATCCTGAAAAGATACAGTTTGCTAAAGGAAATGGCGGGCATGTCTGGTCCCATAACTCATTGTTCTCTTGTGTTTTCTCTGGCGGTTCATCCCATTAAGATCCTCACATCAGTCATTCCAAAGTTCTGGTCAGTATCCCCTGGGGATCAATGCCTACATGTTCCTGTGTATTGCATTGTTCAGGATGATGAGTTCCAGGAAAATATCATCAGTGTGGAGAGAAACAACAAGGAAAACCAGTAAATTTTTCTTAGAAATCTTTTTTGTGTACAGGGGTTGGTGGGAGTTATTTCAGGAATGGAGGCTGCAGATTTAGCAATAATAAACAATCATCTGTGTACTTCAGTATCCTGGTTACTAACTGGTTCTTAATCAGGACCTTAAGATAACATCTGTGCACAGGCTGATGGCAAGCAGGGAGGATGGACAGACACATTGAAAGGAGAAAGGGAAATTCACTAGAGAGAAGGGGAGCTAGAAGAGGGACAGAGAGGGTACCAGGCTTTGGAAAAGTCACTTGAGCGGGGCTTCAACTACTCTAGGTTCAACAAAGCTACACTAATCTGTGAAACCTCTCCACTCTGCAGGATTGCCCCTCCTTACAGAGGGAAATTGAAACCATATGTCTCTGATTCATTTGCCCGAAATCAACCAGCTGGGGTCTGGTATGTTTTGGAAGCCAAAAGGCTGTTTTTATTTGGTTTGGGTATTTTTTTTTTAAAGCAGCTTTCCTTTGAACTAGGAAGTTACCTTCTGCCGAGACTAAACTGAACGTAAACCTGGAATGGCTTTGAATTTCATTAAAAAAGAATCTAGCCACTAAGACAGAACAAATACATTTTTTAAAACACACATTCCCTTCTCAAGCAAAGCCATATAGATGTATACATTATCTATCTATCTATCTATCTATCTATCTATCTATCTATCTATCTATCTATCTATCTATCTATCTATCTATCCATTTTGGAAGGGTGAATGTCCTATGATTTCTTCTGGTGACCGGAAATTCTCAATGTGGAAATTACCTCCAATGTAACTTAGGATCTTAGAATTAGTATGTAACTTCTAATCTTAAGTCCATACTTTATGGTATTGGAATTATCTGGGAATACTGTGAAGTTAAGTGATTTGTCCAGTGTTACAGGGTCAGGATGAAATTCAGAGGCAGGACATAATAATAACAACAACAGTAAAATCTAGCACTTAGAAAGTGCTTTACAAAATTTTTCTCTGGAAGGTAGGTACTATTATTATTCCAATTTTACAGATGAGGAAATTGAGGCAAGTCAAGTTTATTTGACTTGACCCAGAGTTACACTGGTAGTAAGTATCTGAGGCAGGTGTAGACCCAGGGTCTTCCTGATTCCAGGTCCAGCATTTTAGATGCTCCACTTAGCTGCCTCCAAAAAGATGTGTCTAAATCTTTTTGACAAGGGCAGCTTTCTATCCGTTACTGCCAAATTGTTTTTCATGTAAGCATATTACTAACACCGTGCAGCTAATACTGGCCATTATAGAATGGCGTGCCTCGATAATGGCTATCAATAAATAAAAACATTCTTCAATTTCACAAGTACAACCTGTCCCAACCCAGTAATAGGGTTATGTTTCCAAAGTTTCTGTATAAGTCATTTGTTTGAGAGGTAGCATGGTGTAGTGAGTGGATAGGCCAGATTCAAAGTGGGGCAGATCTGGAATAGAATCCAGTTTTTGCCACATATTAGATGTAAGACTCCAGGCAAGTTCCTTTATTTCTGAACCTCAGTTTTCTTTGTCTGTAAAATGGGGGATAATAATGTCCCAAAATAACTACTTCAGAGACTCAAGTGAGATAATATATGTAAAATATGTAAATGAGATCTTTACATCTCATTTAGAAAAGCCTGCTTTGCAGACCTTAAAGTGCGATATAAATGTCAGCTATTCCTGTCTGGTATCCAGACCACATATTTCTACAGAAGTATAAATGGAGGTAGACTCAACCCATACGCGCTTATTTCATCCCCCATGCTTATGAGACGTAGAACCACATTACTACTGTTATAGAACCTAACCACCATGAGTAATTGTGTACAGGCATATAAATTCAGAGTTCCATCATGGTGGCCAGGAATACATCTCCTATTCTTTCCCCTATGCTCACCAGGCATTAGAAATAGATCCTCTATGTCTGAACCTCTAAACCAGGCCTGGTTAGGGGTAGGGGTAGAGAGTGTCAGCAAGTGAAAGGGGCTCTAGATGGTAGGAGGGTGGAGAAGGAATGGTGGAGACAGGGCCATGTGATTTAAAATCCCAAGAGCTACCTGGTTCTCTATTGACCCACTGCTAGATAGTGCAATGGAGAGAGTGCTGCGCCTACAGTCAGGAAGACCTGAGTTCAGATTTGTCCTCAGACATCTAGTAGCTATATGACCCTGGGCAAATCATTAAAAAAAAACAAACCAAAAAAACCCAAAAACCCACCTCTGCCTCAGTTTCCTAATCTGTAAACTAGGGACAATAATAGCACCTAACTCCTAGTATTGTTGTAAGTGTAACAGGAGCTTTAAAGCCCATTGGTTTGAGACTGTGTCCTCATTGGTAGGAATTAGAGTGCTTGTATGAAGGACAAGTTGGTTAGAGTGAGAAAGAAGAGAAGTTCAGCCTCTTCAGTCTCTTCAGGGCCTTCTAGCTTCCAATATTGAGTGAGAAGACACATTGGATTCCAACCTCCCTTTGGTGTCATGAAGGGAAGATGACTGAGAAGAAGCTGGCATGGAGAACTTGGATTGTGTCCTTATTCTCAACTTGCTACACTAGAGACTTCAGGGAATTTTCCCCTTTGGGTAAGATCTGGGACTTTCCCTCTTTGTTGAACTGAGTTATCTTGCTCTCAATAGGAGGAAAGTTCCTTCACTCTGTATTGCCTAATGTATCCATATCTATATCTACACACACACACACACACACACACAGTGTGTTTATGTATGTATATATGTATATACGCATATATATATGATATATGCTTTTTATGACTTCTAATTTGCTATTGACTTAGGAAAATTATTTACTACATGTATTCATTTCATGGAAAGCAAGTCAAGCCTTGGATATAGAACTAGGAGTCTTCTTTTCCCCATTAATGAATAGCAATCATGAGTTAACTTGAACTTGAAAACTACATCCTCTAGACTAGCAATATTTAAGGGAACAGAGAGATACAATTCTAGCCCAGCACCCTCTCTGAGGAGAGAAGAGTGGTCTGCCTCTGCCTTCCACCTCCTGCTTTCCTTTCTGGAAGGAATTAAAGCATCCCTTGGAGAAGGGCAGGGGGAGGAGATGCCAGAGATGTAGCTATTCCCTTCTAGCCACACATGACACCTCCATGCTACATGTGGTGGACAGACTTGCTACATGAGGACAAAATGAGTTAATATTTGTAAAGCACTTTGCAAACCTTAAGGTTCTATATAAATTCTAGATGTCATCATCACCCTTAACCATCAGAACTGGGGAGAGAAGAGACAACAGAATGAAAGACCAAGTAGGACTGGAAAGAACACTGGGAAGGGAAATTCTGTTAGAGATGGTATTGTGAAAGGTCACTCAGCTCTTTTATATGAACTCTAGCACACAATTGAAAATAGTCCCAGACTGACTAATAATAATAAAATATAAAAAGAAGCATCTGTAAGCTCCACCATCTAGTCCAACACTACGCCAAAAGGCAAACTGAAGAGGGTGTAGTCGGATGAGGTGTTAAACTAGTGACTCCAGGACCAGTTCAGGTAATCCTGGGACAATTGGAGGCCAGGAGAAAAGCCAGTGTGAACACCAGTAACCCACCTGGAATGGAGGTAGGGAAAGTAGTCAGTGCAAACTCCTTCAACAGGACTAGAATTCAGTGCTCTGAGTAGAGGGTTTGTAAGTCAATGCCAGATTCTAGCCTCAGCCATAAGGACAGAACCATTTCTGATAGGTCACACACTACACAGGAAAACGGTATAGAAGGCTGGTGCCACTGTGTACTACTCATGCTAATATGAGGAGGCAATATCAACTCAGCTTTGGGATATTAGTTGCAGGAGGTCTGTGGTAAACATGATCTCCCACTTCCCACAAGGGCCTATAGAAGGGGCCAAAGTCAACATCTGACTGAGGATTTTGCAAAGAGAAAGATACCACATGAGATCTGAATCATCAGTGAACAATGAGAAGACTGAGATGGAAGACAAGGACTGAGAAAGAGAGTAAGGAACCTCTCCCCAGCCCTTCCCCCCCCCCCCCCAACACATATGCATCCAGATCAGCAGTACAAGAGCATCCAGACTACAGAGGGTATGGTACAAAGTCAAACAATGCCTGCCTCATTGTGGGGGGACGACCAGCATCCCCAAGTGATTCAGTGGAGCAGTGATGAAGAAAGACACAGGTCAGGCGAGGAGTGTAAAGGACAGCTCCCATTTACTCTGAGGGCTAGAGTTTATATAGACTTTTTACAGGCAAGCAAGCAGTTAGTTTACTTCTTATACTTCCTGATCTAATTCCTCCGTTGAGACAACTTTGGGATACACAGGCAGGGTCAGGATGTTCTCATCCTTACATATCAGGAGTGCAAGTCTCAAGTAAAATCAGGACAGTACCTCACAATTCTGGACTCCATCAGTACTGACCTTCTACACCTCATCTCTTCAGGAATGCTGGAGATGGCTCTTCCAGGTCGTGTGAGCAACAAAATAGAAAACTTGACATTTTCTCTGATTCCCTTGACCTTTCAAACCTCTCCAAAACAGAAATCATATAGCAAAGGGTGCTGGAGATGACTGGCCCAAGCACAAAATCCTAAACCAAGAACAGAGACTGGAAATGAGTAAATAAAAGGAAACACTGAACACAACTAAGAAATACTTTAGGTTGAGATGTCCAAGAAGTAAATGCAGGAGAAAAGAATAACCCTATAATATCTACAAATAGAACTCCAGACAGGAAAATGGCCATAGGTACTAAAAAAGAGTATATGAAAAAAGAATTTCAAGGGATAAAAAGATAAAAATTAGAGTTAGGGAGAAAAGAAATGATAGGAAAATAAATAACTTAGAACAGAAGGAAGAAAATCTCATCTAAGAAATAGGATCCTTGAAAAACAGAATGGAAACAAACAGAATTCAATGACTGTGAGATAGTAAAAAATATTAAAGCAAACTCTAAATATTGAAAAAATAGAAGAAAGTATGAAGTATTTGCTATAAAAAACAATTGACATAGAAAACAGGCTGAGTTGAAATAATTTAAAGATAATTAATTCCCTGAATATCATAATCAAACAAAAATAATTTAGACACTATATTTTAAGAAATCATAAAAACTGCCCAGATCTATTAGAACATAAGGGCAAAGCAGAAATAGAAAGAATCCACTGATCACTTCCTGAAAGAAATTCCAAACTAAAAATACCCAAGAATGTCATAGGTAAAATCTGGAGGGAACAGGAGAAGAAGACTCACGACCTTCATGCCCTGAGTATCTCTTTCCAGATCTCCACAAATGTCCTATTTGATTTCCAGTCTCCAGTGAGAGTGGGAGAGGCAGAGTTGAGTGTCACACTATCATGTCCCAAGCATCTCATACCTGATCTCCAGCCTTTGGGAGAAGAGGAGAAGGACCATTCCATCACAGCAGCTTCCTGCCACTGAAGTGAAAGGAGAAGGAACCATTCTATCAAGTTTACAGCATTATCTCCAGCCTTGGAGGAAGGAGACCATTCCCACTCCTTGTTTTCCAAGTTTTTGCTCCCTCATGTGAACTGTTTGAGACCTTCAAAGGACTCCCCCCAGAAGTCACTATTAATTTTGAAAATCTAAATTTTCATTTGACAGCACACACACACATACGCATGCATGCATGCAAGCACACCATCATACCCTTGACATCTCAGTGATTCCAAAACTCTGTAGGTCATTCTCCAAAACTCATTCCCACCCCCCCACTGCCCAATTTCTTATTCCCATTCTCCACCTCACTTCAAAGTCCCAAACAAAAGCTAACCCCTCCCTTCTCTGTGCCCTTTGGAATACCTACTTTGTAGACAACAAATTTACTTTCATCTTAAATATTTTATTTTCCCAGTCTTTCCATTTTCTGCCTCTTACTGAAATCTAGCTCCCTCATGATGACTTAGCCTCCCTGGTAAAGTTTTCCATCTTTTACTGCAATTTTTTCTCATTCCTCTTGATTCACTTGTCAAGGTGGGGGAGTTGGAATTCTCTTTGTTCCCCCTAGTCACTTCCAGTAATTCAGTAATTATTCAGTAATCTCTCTTCCTTTGAGGTTCACTCAATCCACATCTTCTATCCAATAAAAATCCTGTTAACTACAGTCTACAGACCTTCAGGACACTCCCCTTCTTTCATCCATGAATTCGGTATCTGGCTCACAATCTTTCTCTAGTCTTCAACTTCTGCCATCATACTAAGGGACTTCAACATAGATGTTGATACTCTCTCAAACACTCTAACCTCCCAGATCATCAACTTACTGATTTCCCATAACTTATAAAGGACTGACCATGTCACTGCCATTGTCAATAAACTCTAGCCACGCCCTATTACCTCCAAGATCAAATATGAAACCCTCTGTTTGGTGTTTAAAGTTGTTCATTTCCTGGCCCCTGCCTACCTTTCCAGTCTTCTCACACTTCATTCTCCTCCACATAATTCATGATCCCGTAACACTGACTACAATACTCCATCTCCTGACTGTACATTCCTGGACTGCTTTTGTCAACATGTTGTCTCCTCTATTAAATTGTGTGCTACTTGCGGACAGGGGTTCCTTTTGCCTTTCTTTGTATCTTCCGTGCTTGGCACAGTACCTGACACAATTATAATTGAATTTTGTTGACTTGACTTCTGAATGATAGAGCAACCATGCTCTGGGAACCCAGCTTCTCAGTCTTGGGGATCTGGACAAGCAGTTCCAGAGCATACAGTACATGTACATAATACATTTTCCATTCCTCTTTGTATGTTGCAAAGTCACTGTTTACAGATGTTTGTTAACAAATTTAAAAAGAACCTCTCTCCTTTTTTTTTTTTTTTAGAAAAGTGATTTACTTTTCTCTTGCCCTACATTTTAATGCACAGCAGCTGCAAAGCTGATACCTTCAACACTAGTGCAGAGTACACAAGCTAAATCCAGCCCACGATCTGCTTTTGTATGGCTAACCCTGGAAACTAAGAATGATTTGTTTACACTTTTTAAAATTTTATTTTAGACTCAAACACCAATTGTAAACTTAAATATTGGAACTTAAATACAAAGTAAGAAAGAAAAAAAAACATGTTATGCATAGCAGGACATGAGGATTCAGAGTATGTAACAATGAATTTTCTTTTCAAGAAAGTCTGTATGATAAATAATGCACATTTTGTTGAGAACCGTTCATCTTTTCTTTGCTTCCTTATAAGTTTTGTTCTCTGTGGTGCACTTTTTTACTTTCTTCTTTTTTCCCTCCCCCCTCAAAAAGCTACAATTATGTTTGGATACATTTCTCTATAGCTATAGATATATACATACACATATACATATATACATATATATATAGACTATACTTTCCCAAAAAATTATATTCCTGGTCTTTGTTTTTATGTTTGTGCATATCTCTTGTTCCCTATACCTCCTGCCTCCTCTACTTTACTTCTACCCACTATCTTGCCCCCCTATTACATGCCTACCTCCCTCCAAGAATCCCTTCCCTATCCTCCCATTCCCATAAATCTAAATACTCTTCTATGCCCCTCTTTTACCTATTCCCTCTCCCCCCCTGTAAAGATCCCTCCCTTATCCTCTCCCCACCATGTCCCTACCATCTTATTTCTTTGAATTTAGAAGACTTTTATACTCTTATAAATATACATATATTCCTTCTTAAACTCATTCCTGGTGAAAGTACGTTACCAAAACTACCAGCCCTCTCCTCATCTAATTCATTTGTATTGATTCTTCCTCTTTCACCTCATTTGTATAAAATAACTACTCTTTTTAGATGTTCTTAAATGTTTTTATTTTTTGAATTCATACTATACTCAGGTTTACTCTAATCTTTCTTACGAGCTACTCAATTATTAATAAGAATCTTAGACCTACATTTTACATATATAAAAAGTAAATGGTCTATCCTTATTGAATCCCTTATAATCAGTCTTTGATATATACCTTATATTTCCTTGGCTCTTGTATATCAAATCTTCTATCAAGTTCAGGGTTTGTTTGTTGTTGTTATTTTTTTTAACAAAGTCTTGAAAATATGAGACTTGATCAAATGTTCATTTTTTTCATTCAGGATTACGCTTGACTTGGCTGGGTAGGATATTTTTGGCTAGAGCCCCAGTTCTTTTGCTCTTCTATATATAGTGTTACAAGAACTGCGGTCCTTTAATGTCTCCACTGCTAGGTCTTATGTGATTCTAATTGTCACCATCATACTTAAATTGTTTTATTCTTGTTGCTTTTAATATTTTATCCTTGAGCTAAGGGTTTAGGAATTTGACTATGATATTTCTAGGAGTTTTCCTCATAGGATCTTTTTATTTATTTATTCATTCATTCATTCATTTATTTATTTATTAATATTTTCAGGGTTTCTGTTTTTTTATTTTTTTATTTTTTAATGTTTAACAATCACTGCCATACAATTGAGACTTTATCCCCCCCCACCTACCCCCCACTACCCCCTTCCCTCCCCACGACTGCATACAATTCTGTATAGGTTCTACATATACTTTCCTATTGAGTATATTTTCATTATAGTCATGCTATGTAGTCAGACTAAAATAAATGAAAGAAATCATATAACAAATCAAAACATGATACACAAACACATACACATACACAAACATGATCTGCTACATTTTGTGAATGACTTCCATATTTCTTTCTCTGAGTGTGGAAGGCATTTTGCCTTGAGAACCACCTTTGGGATTTTTTTTTTTTAAGAAGTTCTTGCGTTATTATAAAATTCCAAGTCTACCAGAAAAAACTCTCGCACACTGTGGTCGTTGCTGTGCACAAAGTTCTCCTGGTTCTGCTCCTTTCACTCAGCATCAGGTCATATAAGTCCTTCCAGGCCTCTCTGAAGTCTTCTTGTTCATCATTTCTTATGGCACAATAGTACTCCATTACATTCATATACCATAATTTATTCAGCCATTCCCCAATTGATGGACATCCCCTTGATTTCCAGTTTTTGGCCACCACAAGGAGAGCTGCTATAAATATTTTTGTACATGTGGGACCCTTTCCCATTTTTATGATCTCTTGGGGATATAGTCCTAGTAGCGCTATTGCTGGGTCAAAGGGTATGCACATTTTTGTAGCCCTTTGGGCATAGTTCCAAATTGCTCTCCAGAATGGTTGGATGTGCTCGCAGCTCCACCAACAATGAATTAGTGTTCCAACTCTCCCACATCCTCTCCAGCATTTATCATTTTCTTGTTCTGTCATGTTTGCCAATCTTATAGGTGTGATGTGGTACCTCAGAGTTGTTTTGATTTGCATCTCTCTAATCAAAAGTGATTTAGAGCATTTTTTCATATGATTATAGATATCTTTAATTTCTTCCTCTGAAAATTGCCTGTTCATATCCTTTGACCATTTATCAATTAAGGAATGACTTGTATGATTATACATTTGAGTCAGCTCTCTATATATTCTAGAAATGAGGCCTTTATGCCTGAGCTTAGCTGTAAAAATTCTTTCCCAATTTACTACATCCCTCTGGATTTTGGTTGCATTGGGTTTGGTTGTGCAAAAACTTCTCAGTTTAATGTAATCAAAGTTATCCATTTTGCATTTCATAATGCTTTCTATCTCTCCTTTAGTAAAGAATTCTTCCCTTCTCCATAGATCTGATAAATACACTATTCCTTGCTTCTCCAGTTTATTCATGGTATCAATCTTTATACCTAAATCATGTACCCATTTGGACTTTATTCTTGTGTACAGTGTCAGGTATGGGTCTATGCCTAATTTCTGCCACACTGTTATCCAGTTTTCCCAGCAATTTTTGTCAAACAATGAGTTCTTATCCCAGAAGCTGGGGTCCTTGGGTTTATCAAACAGAAGGTTGCTATATTCCTTGCCTACTGCATCTTGAGTGCCAAGTCTATTCCACTTGTCTACCTCTCTGTTTCTTAGCCAATACCAAGTGGTTTTGATAATTGCTGCTTTATAGTACAGTTTGAGGTCTGGTAGCGCTAGGCTACCTTCCCAAGCATTTCTTTTCATTAGTCTCTTTGATATTCTGGACCTTTTGTTTTTCCAAATGAATTTTGATATTATTTTATCCAGCTCTAGAAAATAATTGTCTGATAGTTTAATTGGTATGGCACTAAATAAGTATATTAATTTAGGTAGAATTGTCATTTTTATTATATTAGCATGGCTTACCCATGAGCAACTAATGTTTTTCCACTTACTTAAATCTGACTTTATTTGTGCAAAAAGTGTCTTGTAATTGTGTTCATATAATCCCTGGGTTTGTTTTGGCAGGTAGACTCCTAAGTATTTTATACTGTCTACCCTAGCTTTAAATGGGATTTCTCTTTCTATCTCTTGCTGTTGGACTTTGTTGCTAATATATAGGAATGCAGAAGATTTGTGTGGGTTTATTTTGTAACCTGCAACTTTGCCAAAGTTGTTTATTAATTCAAGTAATTTTTTACTTGAATCTCTGGGATTCTCTAGGTAAATCATCATATCATCTGCAAAGAGTGATAACTTAGTTTCTTCTTTGGCTATTCTTATTCCTTGAATATCTTTATCTTGTCTAATTGCTACAGCTAACATTTCTAGTACCATATTGAATAATAGTGGTGATAATGGACAACCTTATTTCACCCCTGATCTTATTGGGAATGCATCTAGCTTATCCCCATTGCATATAATGCTTGCTGAAGGTTTTAGATAGATACTGCTTATTATTTTATGGAAAGTTCCCTTTCTTCCTATGTTCTCCAGTGTTTTTAGTAGGAATGGGTGTTGTATTTTCTCAAAAGCTTTTTCTGCATCTATTGAGATAATCATGTGGTTTTTGTTAGCTTTGTTGTTGATGTGATCGATAATGCTAATAGTTTTCCTAATATTGAACCAGCCCTGTAGTCCTGGTATGAATCCTACCTGATCATAATGTATTAATCTCGTGATAAGATGCTGTATTCGTTTTGCTAAAATCTTATTTAAAATTTTTGCATCTATATTCATTAGGGAAATTGGTCTATAATTTTGTTTCTCTGTTTTGTCTTTTCCTGGTTCGGGTATCAAAACCATATTTGTATCATAGAAAGAATTTGGGAGGACTCCTTCTTCCCCAATTTTCAAAAATAGTCTATATAGTATTGGAATTAACTGTTCTTTAAATGTTTGATAGAATTCACTTGTGAATCCATCTGGCCCTGGAGATTTTTTCCTAGGGAGTTCATTGATGGCTTGTTCAATTTATTTTTCTGAGATAAGGTTGTTTAAATATTCAACTTCCTCTTCTGTTAATCTGGGCAATTTGTATTTTTTAAAATATTCATCCATCTCATTTAGATTATCGAATTTGTGGGCATAAAGTTGGGCAAAGTAGTTTCTAATTATTGTTTTAATTTCCTCCTCATTGGAGGTGAGTTCACCCCTTTCATTTTTAATATTAGTAATTTGATTTTCTTCTTTCTTTTTTTTAATCAGATTGACCAAAGGTTTATCAATTTTATTAGTTTTTTCATAAAACCAACTATTGGTTTTATTTATTAATTCAATAGTTTTCTTAATTTCAATTTTATTAATCTCTCCTTTGGTTTTCAGTATTTCTAATTTGGTATTTACTTGGGGATTTTCAATTTGTTCTTTTTCTAGCTTTTTCTTTTTTTTTTTTTTTTATTTTGTAATGTTTAACAATCACTGCCATACAATTGCGATTTTATCCCTCCCCACCTACTCCCCACTACCCCCCTCCCTCCCCACGACTGCATACAATTCTGTATAGATTCTACATATACTTTCCTATTGAGTATATTTTCACTATAGTCATGCTATGTAGTCAGACTAAGATAAATGAAAGAAATCGTATAACAAATCAGAACATGATACACAAACACATACACATACACAAACATGATCTGCTACAATATGTGAGTGACTTCCATATTTCTCTCTCTGAGTGTGGCAGGCATTTTGCCTTTTTTCTAGCTTTTTCAACTGCAAGCCTAAGTCATTGATCTCCTCTTTCTCTATTTTATTTATGTAAGCATTCAAAGATATAAAACTTCCCCTAATAACTGCTTTTGAGTATCCCATAAGTTTTGGTATGTTGTCTCACTATTGTCATTCTCTTGAATGAAATTGTTGATTGTTTCTATGATTTCTTCTTTAACCCAACCCTTCTTTAGAATTAGATTATTTAGTTTCCAATTGATTTTTGGTTTCTCTTTCCATGGCCTTTTATTACATGTAATTTTTAATGCATTATGATCTGAAAAGGATGCATTGATTATCTCTACCTTTCTGCACTGGATTGTGAGATTTTTATGTCCTAGTACATGGTCAATTTTTGTAAATGTTCCATGTACCGCTGAGAAAAAGGTATATTCCTTTCTATTCCCATTTAATTTTCTCCAAAGATCTATCATATCTACCTTATCCAGAGTTTTATTTACCTCCTTAACCTCTTTCTTGTTTATTTTGAGGTTAGATTTATCGAGTTCAGAGAGGGGGAGGTTGAGGTCCCCCACTAGTATACTTTTGCTATCAATTTCTTCCTTCAACTCCCCCAACCTCTCCTCTAAGAATTTGGATGCTATACCACTTGGAGCATACATGTTTAGTAATGATATTGCTTCATTGTCTGTGGTGCCTTTTAGCAGGATATAGTTTCCATCCTTATCCCTTTTGATTAGATCTATTTCTGCTTTTGCTTTGTCTGAGATTAGGATTGCTACTCCTGCCTTTCTTACATGAGCTGAAGAACAATATATTCTGCTCCATCCTTTGACCTTTATCCTATGTGTATCCCCCCATTTCAAATGTGTTTCTTGTAAGCAGCATATTGTTGGATTATGGCTTTTAATCCATTCTGCTATCTGTCTCCGTTTTATGGGAGAGTTCATTCCATTCACATTCACAGTTATGATTACAATCTGTGTATTTCCCTCCAACCTCTTTCCCACCATTTGTGCTTTTAGCTCTCCCGTCTCCCTTCCCCTCCTCAATAGTATTCACTTTTCTCCCCCTCCTCCTGCAGCCTTCCCCTCCTTCTTTTTGCCCCCCTCCCTTTTACTCCCCTTTACTCTTATTGCTTCTTTCCTCCCTTTTAGCCACCCTCCCCTTTCTTCCCCCTTCCCCTCCTACTACCTAGAGAGCCAGTTAGGATTATCTACTTAAGATTATTGTTCCCTCCTTTAAACAAATCAGATGAGAGTACCTCTCAAACAATGCTCATCTCCCTCCCCTCCTTCCCTCTACTATAGTTTTGTACTTCTTCCTGTGATATAATTTGCCATTTTCTGCTTCCCCCTTTTCACACCTCCTATTACAATCCCTTCTCATACTTAAATCATATTTTTGACATGACATCATTTACTTTATACCCGTTCCCTCTACATATATCCCTTTTATCATAATAGCTGCACAGTTCTCAAGATTAACAAGTATCATCTTCCCTTATACGGAGGTAAACAGTTTGCCCTAATTGAGTAGCAAGTTTTTGTTTTTGTTTTTTCCCCTCTGTTTACCTTTTTATGATTCTCTGGAGACCTGCATTTGAAGATCAAATTGTCTATTGAGTTCTGGTGTTTTGGTCAGGAAGCTCTGGAAATCCCTTATTTCGTTGAATGACTTTCTCCTTGCCTGAAATGTTATGCTGAACTTTGCTGGGTAGTTGATCCTCGGTTGAAGTCCCAACTCCTTTGCCTTACGGAATATTGGGTTCCAATTCTTTCGATCTTTTAATGTAGAAGCTGCAAGGTCCTGTGTGATCCTGACTGTATGTCCTTGATATTTGAATTGTTTCTTTCTGGCTGCTTGTAGTATTTTCTCCTTCACTTGATAGCTCTGGAATTTGGCAACGATATTTCTTGGGGTTTTGAGTTTGGGATCCCTTTCGGGAGGGGAACGGTGGATTCTTTCGATGACTATTTTGCCCTCTGAGTCTAGTACTTCTGGGCAGTTTTCCTTGATGATTTCCTGGAAGATATTGTCCAGACTCTTTTCTTCATCATGGGTTTCTGGCAGGCCAATAATTCTTAAATTTTCTCTCCTGGATCTATTTTCCAGGTCAGTTGTTTTTCCAATTAAATATTTTACATTTTCTTCTATCTTTTCATTCTTTAGATTTTGTTTGACTGATTCTTGTTGCCTCATTGAGTCATTAGTTTCTACTTGCCCAATTCTAATCTTCATCGTATTGTTTTCTTCAGTTAACTTTTGCATCTCCTTTTCCATCTGACCAATTTTTCCCTTTAAGGAGCTATTTTCTCCATTTAATTTTTGTGCTTCTTTTTCCATTCGACCAATTTTCCCAGTTAGGTATTGTGTTTCCTTTTCCATTTGATCAATTTTCCCAATTAGGTTTTGGATTTCCTTTTCCGTTTGATTAACTCTTCCTTTTAGGGAGTTATTCTCTCCAGTTAATTTTTGAACTTCCTTTTCCATTTGTTCAATTTTCCTTTTCAGAGTGATGTTCTCATCAGTGAATTCTTTTTTTATAATTTTAAAATCATTGGCCAGTTTTTCTTTTATTTCCTTCTTCAGCTGTTCCAGGTAATCTAGTTGTGCTTGCGAGAAATTCATAGTCCCTTCTGAGGTTTCAGATGGAAGTACAGTCTCAGCTCTGACCTCTTTGGTGTTTGTGTTTTGGTCCTTATCCCCATAGAAAGATTCTATGGTTTTTTCACTTTTCATCTGCTTTTTCCGATTCATGATGTTGGCTGAGTGTTGTAGCTTCTGGTTCTTTCAGTCAGAAGGTACAGATCTTTGTGTTGAGCTGATGTGTGTCGAGGCTAAAAGCAGGTTTTTGTTTTTTGTTTCCCAGATCAACCCTGGGGTTAGCTTGTTAGGTGTGTGGGAGGGGTGGTCTGGTCTCAGGAGATCTCCTCAGCTGACCTGAGGCAAAGGCAAGGTCAGGGGATGGTGATCCCAGCTTCCCTATTGTCTTCCCTTTTCCCCTGGAGAGCTGGGGCACGCCTAGAAGCTAATGTGTGTTCCCGCCCCTCCTGGGGCTCATCTCCTGGCGCTGAGGCTTGCTTGGGTCTCAGTGTGAATTTTCTCTGCCCTGGGTCGTCTGTCCTTCCAGATCGCCTCCGCCACAGTAGGAAGAATCCCCCTTTGCTATTTTTCTAGCCTCTGGTGTTATGAGACTATTTGCCCCCTTCTGCTGTTCCCGCTGATCCAGGATTTATCTGGGGAAATATTTTATGGTTCTTTCATGGTCATCAGGGGGGAGGAGAGAGCATTTACTGATCACTCCGCCATCCTGGCTCCCGGAAGTTCAAGTAGGTGACTTACCGAAGTTTAGTCTTCAGGCTGAAGGTTTAAAGGGCTGCGGCGCTGATATCTGGTGCTCAGTGGCTCTCACCGGCTCGGTTTGGCTTGTCTCCTGCTTCGCTGGTTTCACCTGCCACTCTCGGGCTTCTCAGGTCCCTTCCGCCCTGCTGCGCTCACCGAGCTGCGCTGTGCGCTGGGGGCTTACCCCCGCAGAACAGATCCTTCCCGTGGACCTTCCAGTCTAACCTGGGCTCCGAATCTGTCAAAGTCTGTCACCCACTGGATTCCACACCTCCAAAGTTTGGTCAGATTCTCCTTTCAGAGATATCCAGAGGAGTTTGTCCAGGAGTTTAGGTGAGTCGTTGCTTTCACTCCGCCATCTTGGCTCCGCCCCCCCCCATAGGATCTTTTTAAAGTGGTGATTGATGAACTTTTTCTATTTTTACCACCCCATCCTTTTGTTCTAATGCTTCAGGACAATTTTCTTTAATTATTTCTTGTCTTATATCAAGATTTTTTTTGATCATAACTTTCAGTTAGTCTGATTATTTTTATGTTTTCTCTTCTTGATCTATCTTCCAAATCTATTGTTTTTCTCATAAAATGTTTCATTTTCTATTCTAGTCTTTCATTATTAATATTTTAATTGTTTCTTGATCTCTTATAATTTCGCTGACTTCACTTTGCCTAATTCTAATTTCTAAGGTGTCATTTTCTTCCTTTTCTAATTGGTTGACTTTCCTCTCATAATCTTCTTGTTTTTCTTGGGTTATTTTGTTTTGTTTTGTTTTTCCTGTATCTCTTGTTATTTGATTTTTAAAATCTTCTGTGAATTCTTTTTGGGCAGATAATCATTTGACATTACTCTTTGGGGGTTTCTTTACTTCAATATGCTCCTCTGAAGATGAACCCCAGTCTTCTCTATTTCCGTTACAGTTTTCTATGGCTAGATTCTTTCTCCTTTGCCTATGCATTTTTATAATCACCTCTAGCCCTGAAGTATGGGGGATGGTGCCTCTTGCCCCAGATCTTCAGTTCTCCCCTCTTGCCTGAAACCAAGACCTAACTCTAAGCTCCTATAAGTGTCCACAGTCAGGGGCTTTCTGCCCCACTGCTTCTGCACTCACCTGGCATGTGCTGGTTCCTTGTCACCTCTGCCGCTCTTCACAGCACAGCTGGGTCTGGTGTTCCTTGTCAGCAGAGGTTCCCTCGACCTTCCTGGGCTCAGACACCCAACTCCCCTCACTGTCCCAGGGGTAAAAGTTGCTGTGGCTGGGTTTGAGGCAGCCTCTCAAACCAACTAACCCCAGAGCTTGCCACTTGTTGTTAAAGCAGACCCTAGCCTAGAGGTGTTTACTCTCCACTGGGACCAAACCTGGTCCTGGACTTTTTCTTCCTATCTTCTCAAATTGTCCCAAGAAGACCCCTGTTGTGCCCTATTCTTATTTATTTTTATCCACATTTTGTTCACTCTAAGGTGCTATTTTATCTCTTTTGTGGAGAAAAATCTTGAGAACTTGGAATTATCTGACCTACTCCACCATATTCACAGAATCCTCTCCTTGTTTACATTTTAAAATAAAATTTTATTGTATTTTAAGATGTAAAAACAATTCTTAGAACACTGACTGTAGAAAAGCAGGCTTCTGGCTAGATTTGGTCCTCAAGTCTTAGTTTGCTGACCCCTGCTCTCGACATGCATCTTGGACCTGGATCTGTGGTTTCATTGATATAGGGAACTCTCAGAAGGGAAACTGGATTTTATACTGTTACTAATTCAGCCTACAATAGAATTCTCCTAAATTCTCAATTGAACATTTCATTGTGTCGTGGAGGTGAGCATGGGTTCTTCAAGGTGACATCAGCAGAGTCAAGCTTTCATAGATCTTACTAAGCTAGGAAGGCTTCATTCAAGTACAGGTCCAGTGACAAGCATGATTTTGACATATAAAGAGCAGCCTAGCAACTGGGAGACTTACATATTCAGAAGGTTGGCTACCAGGAGATGAATTCTTTTGACCACAATTACTCATGAAACTGTCAGCTTATGTGTGGAGGGGTTGTAACAGCATTGGTGGGGGAGAAGCTCCATATGAATATAAGTATACATTCCTTAAAGTATTTAAGAAAAATCATTTTAGATTTCTTTGACTTTCCATGTAATTTTGTTGAGGGATTGACATCCCTCCCCCCCCCACTAAGTCTTTTCCATGTGAACTACCATTAAGCCAAATCTCCCCAGGCTGTATTTGTGAAATAGGTATTACAAGTATCATTATCTCCATATTCCCAATGTGGCAACTTGGGTCAAGATAGATGATGACTTGCCTGTGGTCAGAAAATGTAAGTATATATTAGAAATGGGATTTGAAACCAGATCTTTCTAAGTTCTATACTCCATCTACCACACCAGGATACCACCATCCCCACCCTGTTTTTCTTCAGGGTTTTCATCTCACTGCTTCTTAGTAACCAGGTCTAAAAGGAGTATACCTATGAAAGTGTACCTATGAATACACCTTCCCACTTCCTGATTTCTCCAGTTGAAATGATTCATAAGCCATTCCATTTCCTGATTTTTTTAATAGCACACCCTACTCTCTTCCTGTCTCAATAGAGTAGATTTAACAAAGTCTTATAAGATGTAGTATCAGTATTGTAGAGAAATACAAATAAAAATAAACTTTTGCACAGGACCTAGGAATTTGGAAAAGGTATATATTGATCACAGAAGCACAGTAGCAGTAGTGTAGCAACAATAACAGCAGCTTACTTGCATACAAGCTTTAAGGTTTTCAAAGAGCTTTACATATATTATCTCATCTGGCCCTTACAACAGCCTATGAGGTAGGTGAATTTATTATTCTCATTTTATGTATAAAGAAAGAGAGGGGCAGGGAGGTAAACGACTCCCCAGGAGCTGCACAGCTAAGATGTGAGGAAGGCTCCTGACTCCAGATCCCATACCCTAGCCATCATGCCAGGCTTCCTTGCAGGTGTGTAGTAATCACATCTTCTGGTCCTTCTGTGAAATTAAATGGTTTCGAAGAAACAAAAACAAAAATAAAAAAATTAATTAAATGGTCTCTTCTTTTTCTGATTGCATAGCACTTTGAACTCTTCTAATATGCTTGCTACATCAGAATCTGCATTTTATTTACCTCTGTGTAAGATATGTGTGCCTATGAATAATATGCATATCTAGAGGGTTTGTATAAACATATGGACCAGTGACTCATGGATAGTATGAAGAAATATCTCCAGAATCTGGCCTATACCTTTTTAAGAGAAACTGTGATTCCTGCCTTGAGGGGAGCAGGAGAAATGCTGTTTCTGGGTCCTTTTCTCCAGTCTCTGAGAGCGGAAACCATACTAGAATGACATCTCTCTATCCCCCTAAACATTGCTGTTCTAGGGGTACAATATTTTAGGTTCAGAACAAAAGTTTCTTCCTTGGTCACTAGCCCTTCCTTGGTCACTGAGTTTCCACCCACTGACTTGACCCTTTCCAGGTGACAACATAACAGACTATCACAAATAGTGAATAGTAAATAAACTTGTTTATGGAATCAAAACAGAAAACCAAATTTGGAGAGGTTTTACAGATGAGATATGCAAGTGTAAATGAACTTTTCTGAAAAGAGGGAGTTGAGATCCCAGTGGGAAGCAGTGGAGACCCTCAATCTCACCCAAAGGAAAAAGTTTTTCTCTGAAGTCTCTAAGGAAACAAGTTGGAAATTAAGGACAGATGGAAGAGATGCCTTCTCCTATATATCTGCAGCTTCTAAAATCTTTCTGTCTTCTCTGTAGGCAATCTTGAAAAAAGTTCACAACTATGCCTGTGTCTCTCAAAGAATGAATTTCCTCCCAAAAGGTCTGGCACCCCCACCACCTTTCACACAGGCATAATATATCATGTCAACATTCTCTCCACCAATTAGGAGTTGCATGGCAAAAAAAAGAAAAATGCCCTAGGCTTGGATGGAAACCTGATTTTATGTACTATATTTCCTCCACTAGATAGTAAGCTCATTTGAAGTCAGGGAATCTATCATATTTATCCTTGTGTTACTAGCAGGGTCTAACACAGGACTGTATGTATGTATATGTGTGTATATGTATGTATGTGTATTATACACATATATGTATGTGTACACATATGCACATGCATATATATACACACATATATATAGTAGATCCATAATAATTTGGTTTTTAGTTCATATACTTTCTCTTAGTCACACCTGTAAATTTACTAGGATAAACCAGAATGTTCTCACAGAACTTAGTGCTGGAGGGGACCATACTAGAAAGCCTGAATCCCTATGTCCCATTAGATAAGAGTTCATCCAGCCTCTGTCTGAAGACATCCTATACCAGGGACCTCACTATCTCCCAAGGCAGCTTGGTCGACCTCCAGCTAGCTCTGATCATGAGGAAGTTTTACCTTAACCTAAATTTGATTCCACCCCATTGCTGGTAGCCCTATTCTCTGGAGCTAAGCAAGTAAGTCTAAATAATCCTTCAAAAATTTAAAGATACTCCCTAGGGAAGAGATTCCCTGTCTGCTGTCAGAAGAGTAGCGAAGTGGTACAATGGTTAGAGCACTGGACTTTGAGTCAGGAAGAGCTGAGTTCAAACTTGCCTCAGACAAGTGTGGCCCAGAGCAAGTCACTTAATCTCAATTTGCCTCAGTTGCTTCAACTATAGAATGGGGATCATAACAGCATTTACCTCCCAGGGCTGTTATAAGGATCAAGTGAGAATACTTGCAGAGCACTTAGCATGAGGTAATAAATTCTTCTTCCCTTCTTTCTTTCTTTCTGCTCTTCCTTATTTTGGTTCTCTCTCTCTCTGCCTCTTAAAATCTCAGACAAACATCATTTATTCTCCCTCTTTGGTTCACAACGGTTACTGATCACTGCTTCCACCCTACCCTTCATAAAACAATGTAAAGTGGAGTAAGGGAAACTCAGAGTCTCCCAACACCCTGGAGATGCACCCAAATGTTATAGCCTTCTGGTTGCAAAATAGATCAGAAAATGGTGCTTTGGAAGCCCAAGTCCCAGTTTTGACCTCCATTTGTGAGAGCCAAGTATCTTTCCCCTATTCTGTGACTACAGACTGAATTGTTAACCCTAGTTATACATTTCAGGAAAGCACACTTTTGATCACAGAGGAAATGGATCATTAAGGGGTTGCCCTGAGCAACCTAATTCCTCTACTGAGAATGTGTATCCAGGGTTCTCCCAGAGCTCGCCGGATGGCAGCTGGTTATTATGCTTTAAATCTCTTGAATACGTTGCATTAGTTTGTACTCAGTGTTACATTATGTTCCCTTCTGACATTCTCAAGTCTTTTCACTGCTCTGGGCTAATCTGTCAGATTATGAAATTCTTTGAAAGCAGGGACCAGTTTTTCTATTTCTTTTTTCTCATTAAAATTTCCAAGAATCCAGCATAAGACTCTTCATTCAGTAGAGACCATCTATTAGTGATGTTGATTTGCCTGTTACCACTTCCAGTACTCAAAGATTTAGTCAGTGCTGTCGCTGCTGCTGCTGCTGCTGCTGCTGCTACTACTACTACTACTACTACTACTACTACTACTACTACTACTACTACTACTACTACTACTGCTGCTGCTGCTGCTACTACTACTGCTACTGCTGCTGCTGCTGCTGCTACTACTACTACTACTACTACTACTATTTATTATTATTATAACTCACTTGAATGTTTGCAGAGCACTTTACATACATTATCTTATATGATCTTCTAAACAGCCCTATGATGTAAGCATATTATTGTCTCCAATTTACAGATAAGGAAACTGTTGCTCAGAGAGACTGTGATTTGGTAGAAATGGAGAAGTGGGGAAACTGCCAAGAGTGCAAATCAAGGACCACTAGTCTCCACTGATAACCCTATATTTACATATATTTGGATACACTCCATAGCTTTCTAAATACTCAGAAAAGTTCCCCATAGGGTTAGCCATCTATACAAACTAATATGCAAATGACTAGATGGCCACACCCTGGTGTACCACAGATACTCATTGCTGTTAACACCAGGAGAAGATGAACAACCTATGGGGAAATGGATTCTTCTGACCTCTGGCTGGATGACTCAAAGGGAGAGGCCTGGAGCAGTTGACTCAACAGCCTCCAAAAGCAGCTGCAACATTTCCTATGACTATCATCCTGCTAATCTTCTCTCCCTCAGGGACAGAAGGGGAAGACTTGCTTTAAATAATCTGTCATCAGCAAGCTCCAATGCCATGCATTTTCATAACTGATTACTTGACTTTGTTCAAGAAAAACAAAAGGTGACCCCACTATTTGAATGACCCATACAAGCCAGAAAGATGACACTATAAAGCTCTCTTTCATAAATTAATTAATTAATTCAATATGCATAAATTAGATGGACAAAATCTCATTTAGGACTATGACATTTGTCATTTGTAATACTTGGACAAGGTTTGTGACTTGAAGTTATTTATGTAGGAAGGAGGAAGGGGAGGGGAAGCACTTATTAAGTCCCTACTGTATACCAGGCACTCTGTTAAGTATTTAAAAAATATTATCTTATTTGATTCTCACAATAACCCTGGGAAGTAGATGCTCATTTTTATCATTAACCTCATTTTTACATTTGAGGAAACTGAAGCAAACATAGGTTAAATAACTTGTTCAGGGTCTCAAAGCTAAGTGTCTGAGGCTAGATTTTCCTGACTCCAGGTCTAGCACTGTACATACTATACCACCCAGCTCTTTCTACCATTTACTTGCTTATAACTTTTAAAGCATCTAGGTGCTTCAGTGAATAGAGTGCTGAACCTCAAGCAGGAATAACTCTTCTTCCTGAGTTCAGCTCTGGCCACAGACACTTACTAGCTGTGTGACCCTGGGCAAGTCACTTAACCATGCTTGCCTCAGTTTCCTCATCTGTAAAATGAGTTGGAGAAGGAAATGGCAAATCACTCCAGTATCTCTGCCAAGAAACCCCCAAATAGGGTCACAAAAAGGCAGATGGGACTGAAAGCAACTGAACAACAGCAAACCTTTTAGGGTCTCTGCTACTCTTTTGGGCTTCAGTTTCCTAAACAGAAAAATGAAAAAGTCAGAATCTAGGGGTGGAAGGGCTTTTATTTAGTTGACTTTCCTTGTTTCATAGATGAGGAAACTGAAGCAACAGAAAGCTCAAGTGATTTTCCTGATCACATAGGTAGTAAGTGGAAGTAAGAAGCCTAGTGGGACTTGATGTCGGCGCCTCCTCTGATTCTAAATCCAGTGTCCTTTTCAGTATACCATACATGGATTAACTAGATAAATTTTAAGATCCCTTCTATCAACAAGATTCTGTAGTACTTCTAGAATCTATGATTTTGTCCATTCCTTTCACCACTGTAGACTGTGATCTCTCCATAACCTACTAGATAACCTTTAAGGGCTTCTCTTATTGGGAGAGAAAAAAAACCCAACTCAGTAGCCATCTTCATTGATTTGTTTATTCATTCATTTATTCATCAAGTAGTCACTAAGTACCTACTACTCACCAGAAGGCACTTAGGCTACCTGTTACTGACACCTAACAGTGGGGGGAACACAATTGATTAGGTCTCCCATGAGAGCAGACTATTCAATTTTCACTGTGATCATTGAAACCTGAGAAATTGGCAAGTGCTATAAATCAGGGTTTGATTTATTATTTTGTTAATTGTCTAGACTTAGGAAAGTGATGGAGAACAACTTAAAAGGGTATCCTGCATATATACACTTACCTATACATACATACATACACAGATGTACATATATGTATATGTATGTGTGTATATAGAGTACATATATTTCATATGTGTGTGTGTGTGTGTGTGTGTGTGTGTGTGTATAAAATTTACTATGGCCTGAGAACACCTCTACTGACTCAATCAATCAGAGTTGTAAACTTGGAGTGAGCAGTCTTAGATATTTCTATTAACTCAACTAACCAAAGACTTTAGACTAGGTACTTTTATAATTAAAAAAAAATTAAATCCTTGGTCAGTATAAGAGTCCTTGAAAGTTATTGTATGAATTGAAATGAACAGATGCAGATTACTTGAGGAGACTTGGTCATGCCCTGCTGTAAGGACAAGCGAAGTAACATCTTTTGCTGTTTTTGTTTTGGTAAAAGTGCCTCTGAATAATGTGATTAAGGAGGTTCTTTCCCACCCATTGTTGGGCCTGGGAAGATTTGTAGGAAGGTCCATGCCTTTTGTTAATGAGGCACTGGTTCTTAAGGGATGTGATGCCCTCTGGCTCTAAAAAGTGTTTAAAGACTCTGAGGTGCAGGTTTTATTTTGTGGCTAACTGACTGGAAGTGTTTGTTTGGTCAGAGGAGGGCTCTGGGAAACCACTAAGTTCCCTCACTGGTCACTATGGTCAGACAGTTGGACCTGTCTGTTGAAGTCAGGTAAAGGAAGCCATGTCTGTTAATCTTTGATTTCTCTGTATTTTCTTTGAAGTTCAGGGTGCTGACTCCCCTGAATTAAGTGAATGATATATGTGCTTGGTTAAAGGAATGATACATGTGCTTGATTAAAGTGATCGTTAACCCTTCAAAAGTTGCCTTTCCTTTTATGAATGCAGATCTAAGAACCTGTGATGGTAGGTCCCCCTGTGTATGTTGGGGTGCTTACTGATACACTTGTGAGCTTTAGAGAAAATAGAAAACAAATAACTCAGGATGTTGAACACCTGAAGAAAAGAATTATACCAGTTAAGTCCCAGAGAAGGAACTTTGGAAAGTGGAGAGAACTCTGGTCTTTGTCTCCTTCCTTTCTATGGCCTTCCTCTTTAGTCTTAGGAGGACCTTATGTACTTCGAGGGGTCTGGAAGATTATGGACTCCCATCTCAGAAATCAGTGCACTTTCCAGTAAGTCAATATTTGAGTACAATAAGCAAATTAATTAATTAATTAATGAGAAGCAGCCTGGGGGAGCTGACAGAGAACTGCTCTCAGAGTCAGGAATGTCTGGTTCCAAGTCAAATATATACAAACTGAATAAAAGGAAGGTGGCTGTTGTGTGTCCTTCCTTCTTGAAGAGGACCAGTGATATGATGAGGGTGATGTATTGATTTAAGCTTGAATTGGATGTAAGTGGGGCAGAGCTATGCAAAGTCATCAGCCCCAGTAAGGAAAAAAAAATACCAGTGTTTACAGAAAAGCAAGAAAGACTTGTATCTCTATTGGTAAAGAGAGTTCCCTCCCCTAGTGAAATCACAGATATGGTTTGTTTGTTTGGTTTTTTTAAGCAAATTAGAATTTGTTGTCATTCTGTCATGTCTAACTCTTAGTGACCCCATTTGGGGTTTTCTTGGTAAAGATACTAGAGTCCTTGCCATTTCCTTCTCTGCTCATTTTACAGATGAGGAAACTGAGGTCAACCCAGGGTCACACACATAGTAAGTGTCTGAGGTTGGATTTGAACTGAGGTCTCCATAACTCCAGGCCCAATACTCTGTTCACTGTGCCACTTAGCTATCCCAGTGATAGTTCTGGAGAGGTGTTCAAGCTATTTAAGAGAACCAGCTAATTTTAAAAACTTTAGATACATTCACCAAGTTCTCAAAAGCAAATTGATCATTCTTATCTATCCAAACAAGAAGGTTAGGTGATACAGTGGATAGAGCCTTGGGTCTGGAGTTAGAAAGACCTGAGTTCAAATTTGACCTCCAGCAGTTACTGACTCTATGACCTTGGGCACTTAACTTGTCTTCCTCAGTTTGTCAATTATAAAATGGAGATAATAATGGCACCTATCTCTCAGAGTGGATCAAATGAGATAATATTTATAAAGCTCTTAGCACAGTGCCTGGCACGTAGTACACACTATATAAATGTTAGCTATTATTGTTACTATTATTTTTCCCCCAAGTTTAATACTGCCTATAATCCCTTCTACTAGAGGAGCTGAGGTTGGGATCACTTTACCTTGGGAGTTCTTGGGAGTCCACACCAGTCTAGCATAAATATGGTTATAAGATAGTCCTTGAGAAAGACTAAGAAAGGGTGACTCCTGTACTCTCAACCTGACTGAGTTATCAAGTTCTAGGCTCAAAAAATAAAGAAAGGAAGGAAAGAAAGGGAGAGAAGGAGGAAGGAAGGAAGGAAGGAAGGAAGGAAGGAAGGAAGGAAGGAAGGAAGGAAGAGAAGGAAGGAGAGGGAGGGAAGAAGGAAGGAAGAAAAGAAAAAAAAAAAAGAAAAATCATGTCCCCTGAGCACCTGCTCTTGGTAACACTCAGCTAGTCCACTTTGTATTAGTGTATGTCCTTGAAAGGCAAGAAATTGTGGTTTTATGAATATCCTAAAATTTGAACTAGTTCACTCTGAACTTCTCCCAACCAGTACTGAATTATTGAGGTTTTAATGCATCATCAAATCACCATATTGTCAAGGCCTGGAAAAATGAATAATTTGAAACAGTTTCAAGGACAGCTCCTTTAGTTCTGTATGATTCTGAATAAGATTTCCCTTGACCTCCACTAGAGAGTTCAGAGACCGGGAGTCATTAAAATCCTCATTTGTTCTCTGGCATTGAAGTAGGGAGACCACCCCTCACCCCATCCCACCCCTACCTCAGCACTTCCTTGATGAAAAGCCAAAGTGGAAGTGAATAGGACCGTATCCAGAGAACTTCCTCTCTGAGCCAAAGAAGTTCCCCCATGTACACCCTCATCCACCCCCATCCCCATGTTCTCTGAATATATTTGGAACAGAGTCAGCTTCTTGAGAAGTCCCCAGAAGCCTTTACCGAATTTCATCATCTGCCTGAAAAATTAGGAGATTATTTCCCCGAAAGCTTGTAGGAAAATTCATAGAAACTTGTGGGGCAAGTAGTGATGGAATCAAGGAGGAAAGGGATCTGTTGGGAATGGTGGAAGGTACATGGCATTTTTAAATTATTTTGCATTTCTCCTTAGGGATAGGAAGCATAAATGGCCTGAGTAACTCTACCCTGAGAACATTATCCTCCCTCCCCCAACCCTTGCATGGTCTGAAAGTTCTGTGGGGTTTTTAGAAAACTAAAACCCCATCAATTCTCCCCTGGCTTCCCTGACCCTTGACTGCACTCAAGAGCTGTTCTAAGGATGGCTTCCATAGAAGGCCAAAGGGATATGGGAATCGAGGGCTGGGGTGGGGGTGGGGAAGGGGAGGAGTGTAGAGGCAGATGGGAGGCTTCATCAAGCCCTCAAAGTTTCAACTGAAGGGACCAAAACGTTTCTCAAGTTAGCCGTCCAAATCTGCTATATGGTTTGCCAGTATTGGTGTTAGGTGTTACTACAGCAGATACTGTCCAATGTGACATTCACACATAGGACTCTTAGAGACCTAAAGGCCTTCCATGATACCCAGCTGAATGAATGGCCAGTAGTGTATTTTAGCCCAAGGTCCAGCACCTTTCAACCACATCAGGAAGATGACTCCCTATTCTGCCCTTACCAGTCCTGCCCAGAGGTCAGACACCCCAAAGACCTGCCCAACTGGCTCCTGGTGGTAGTTTCCTCACAGGCAGAGTCTTATAATTAAGCAACAAATATTTTTTAAGTGCCTACTATGTGCCAGATACTTCAGTAGGCACCAGCAATACAACGGCAAACTGAAACAATCCTTGCCTTTAAGGAGCTTACAATTTGGTTGGTGGAAACAATATACTAGCTAACAGCCACTTATGGTTTTAAAATTTGCAAAGCACTTTAAAAGTGCTATTTCATTTGATCCTCAAAACAAACCTGTGTAATAGGTACAATTATTATCTCTACTTTAGATGAGGAAACTGAGGCAGACAGAGGTTAAGTGACTTTTCCAGGGTTGCACAGTTAGTAAGTGTCTGAGGTTGGATTTGTACTCATGTCTTCCTGACTCAGAGTCCAGCATGAGTGGTAGAAAATGGATATTCGGGAGGTAAAATTCATAAGACTTGACCACTAACTGATATGTGGGGTAAATGAGAATGTCATCTCCTTCAGAAAAATGGCTGACCCGGGTGACTGTAAGAATGATGGGACTCTTTACAGTAGTAAGGAAGTTCAGAAGAGGCTTTGGGGGCAAACATGATGAATTCCATTTTGACCATCTCGATTTTGAGATATTTACTGGACCTTCAGGGGCAGCTAGGTGGAGCAGTGGATAGAGAACCAGCGCTGGAGTCAGGAGGATGAATTTCCTGAGTTCAAATCTCACCTCAGATACTTACTAGTTGTGTGACCATAGTCGAGCCATTGAACCCTGTTTGCCTCAGTTTCTTCATCTGTCAAATAAGATGGAGAAGGAAATGGCAAACCACTCCAATATCTCTGCCAAGAAAACCCCAAATGGAATCACAAAGAATTGGAAGCCATCTGCAAAGACATGAAAATTAAACTTATGGGAGTTAAAGATGTTACCAAGAGAAAATGTAGAAAGAAAAGAAAAGAAAGCCTAGGACAAAGACTTTGGGTACACCCACACTAGGGGGCATTATATGGGTGATAAATTCAGCAAAATAGACTAAGAAGAAGCAGTCAGACCAGTAGGGAAAAGTGGAAATGAAGTGTTGCACATTGTCTTCTCTCAAGCCTCATCTTTCTTGACCTCTCTATGGCCTTTGACACCGTCCATCAGATACTCTCATCTCTCTAAGCTTTTATGACACTAAATTCTCCCCGTTCTTTTCCTCATTTGACTTTTGCTGAATCGCCATCATCTTGCCTGCTAACCATGGATGCCCCAAGCACTCTGTTCAAGGCCCCATTTTCTTCTCCCCTCAACACTATATTGTTTAGTGATCTTATTAGCTCCTGTGGTTTCAATGATCATCTTTATGCAGATGACTGTTATATCTATTTGTTTAGCCATAATCTCTCTCCTGCCCTCTAGTTTCTCATCTCCAACTGCCTATGGGACATCTTGAATTGACTTCCTTGTAGACATCCTAAATTCAGCATGCCCAAAGCTGAATTCATTTCTCCCCCCCAAAAATACTGCCCTCTTTCCAATTTACCAGTTACTGTCAAAGGCAACAGTGTCCTCCCAATCACCCAGATTTACAACTTGGGTATCATCCTGGACTCCTCACTGTCTCTCACTCTGCCACCCCATGTCCAATTAATTGTTACATCCTGTCATTTCTACCTTTGTAATGTCTCTTACATTCATCTCCTTCTCTCTTTGTCCATTGCATCGCCCCATATCTGGATTATTGCAATGGTTTGCTGGTTGGTGTCTTTGCCATAATCTCTCCTCACTCCAATTTATTCTCCTCTCAGTTGTCAAATTAACCTTCCTCACCTTAATCACTCCCTACTAAGCAAAGTTGATTGGCTCTCTATCACCTTCACAATAAACTATAAAATCCTCTAGCTTAAGCTTGGCCCCTTTCTGCCTTTCAGTCTTATACTTTACTCTCCATGATTCATATGGACTATTTATGCCCAATCCGTGGTAGAGTATTCCAAACTTGTATTAATCTGATTAGCCACAGTCGGACACACTGCCTTGATTCAGACATAGTGATGTCATTTTGGTCCTTTGAGAATGAAGGACAACAACCAACCAACTTGACTTTTTTCCATGTGTTTTATGATCCAGTGACAGAGTCCTTCTTGTCGTTTCTCCTACTCCCTTCCGTCTTTGGACTCAGAGCATTTTCCCTGACTGGCTCCCATGTCTGGAACCTCTCCCTTCTTATCTTTGCCTCCTGACTTCCTTCAAGTATCCGTGAGAGTTTTACCTTATACTAGAAGTCTTTCCCAATCCTCCTTCATTTTAGTGTCTTTTCTTTAAGATTCATCCTGTATACATATTGTTTGTACATAGTTGTTAGCATATTGTTCCCTCCTTTGGACTAAGAGTTTCTTGAAAGCAGGAACTCGTTCTGGCTTGGTTTAGTTTGTTTTTTTAATTGTCTTTCTTTGTGTCTCTAGCATTTGACTCAGTGCCTGGAAAAGAGCGTTATCCTTTCCACATTGCGACTTTCCCCATCGTGGTTTCAATATATCAGTGGTCAGCATAGGAAAATAAATGGGAATTTTTTGGGAGTTTTGTGGAAGCTACAGATGACACATGAAGGCTAGCAGACAACACAGAAAAAGTTTAGAAACTCAGAAATGCATAAAATATATGCATAGTATTGTGTCATATCTACATATTTTATTTTTAATGCCATAATAATTCAGACTTCTTCTCTGGTACAAAGGACGGGGGCAAAAAATTTTACGTGGATTTTCCAGATCGAGAAGGTGCTGCACCCTAACCCAGGCAAAATGGAAGGGACAGCTGTAGTAGGTACTTAATAAATGCTTGGTGACTGATGTTTCATCTGCACGTGTAGAATGTTGTAAGCTCCTACTGGGACTGAATTTCTAAGACTACACAGAGCCTCTAAACATTCACTTCTTCCCCAACACTTCTTCCTATCCTTAGGATTTAGACCAGGGGTAGAGAACCTGAGACGCTGAGTCCAAGTTTTACAGAACAAATCCTTTTATTAAGGAGATCTGTTCTGTGAAGTTTGGATTTAGTCAAAGGACCACACTTGAGGACCTGGAGGGCCACATGTGGCCTCAAGGCCTCAGGTTTCCCATCCTTGATTTTTCCTTGCCCCTGACCCTTTACAATTCCTTCCTCTCAAACCCCAAAACAAGAGCCTTTGGCCAACCTATTTTTAAGTAGGTAGCTACCCAAGAAGAATGTACTTGAGAGAATGAGCAGCTCTTCCTACCCAAAAACATCCTTCTGCCCAACCTGCCAGTGGCTTTAAAACCTAGTACATTTATGGAAATTGAGACAATTTGTTGTTCAGTTGTTTTTGTCATGTCCAACTCTTCATGACCCCATTTGGGATTTTCTTGGCAAAGATACTGGAGTAGTTTGCCATTACCTTCTCTAGTTCATTTTACAGATGAGGAAACTGAGGCAAACAGGATTAAGCGACTTGCCCAGGGTCACACACAGTAAGTGTCTGAGGTTAGATTTGAACTTAGGTCTTCCTGGTTCCAGACCCAGCCCTCTATCCACTGAACCACCTAGATGCCCACTAAGACAGCTGATTGAGATTAAATCCCAGAAGAAATTGTTTTCAGAAGCAGCCACGGGGCTGGCAGGATCTGAAGGAAGCAAGAGGTGACTGAAAGGAGGAGGTTTCGCAGTCCGAAGGAAAAGAGAAATTTCACCCACATCACAATTTTTCCTGTTCCTGGGTTACCTGAGGTAATCTCAGGTCTCCTATCTATGGTGCCTTTAGTATTGCTCTGGCTAGTGGAGGAATCAGCCCCACCACAACGACTGACGAGAAGAACTCAACGATTGAGTTGAGTGTGACTGGGACAGCCAGTCACACTACTGGCTGTCTATGATACAGATGTGTACGCATATGCATAATGTATGCATGTATATGTATATACACACATAAATACACACACAGATATTAGTAATAGCTCACACCCATAGAACAATTTCTATAGCTTATCTTTTCTTTGCATTATCCCTATGAAGTAGGAGGGCATGTGGTGAGGGTAAGGCTCAGCACTTGGAAGAAAAATTCAAATTCTCTCTTAAGCTTACTCTATAAAGGAACTTGAACAAGAGACATATCTTTCCTCTGGGCCTCTATTTCCTCATTTATGAAATGAGAGGGTTGGGCCAATTAGCCTTAGACCCTCTTCCAGTTTTTGATTGTCCATTACGCAACTTCCTCAGATGAATGGATGGTATAAAGTCAAGGGGTAGAGAATAAATTTGATATTTGCTCTCTTTTTTTGTTGCTGTTTTGCTTTGTTTTTTCTTTCTTGTGGTTTCTCCCATCAGTTCTAATATTTCATTACAAAATGACTAATCTGAAAATATGTTTAATATGAATATATATGTAGAGCTTATATCAAATTGCATGACTTCTTGGGGAGGGGAAAAGGGAGGGAAGGGGAAGAAATTTAAAACTCAAAAACTTATGGAAGTGAATGTTGAAAACTAAAAATTAATTAATGTAAAAAATTTGAACTCCCATCTTCTGACTCCCCAATTTTTCTACTACAATTCTACCATGGTGTACAATGCATTGCTCGAGACTGCTTCATCTGAAACATAAAAATTAGGAAGCTTCCCTCCTTTTTTTGCAAAGATGAGGGGAACCACGGGTGTAAAGCACTGCTTGCTATTATTTTTATGAATTATTATTAATGATATAACAATTATTAATGACAATAGCTAGCATTATACAGCACTTTGATGCTTGCAAAGCACTCTACCAGTATTTCTCATTTCTCTACAAGTATTTTCTCGTCTGATCCTCACATCCATCCTGAGAGGTGGGTGCTTTTATTGTCTCCATCTTACAGATGAGGAAACTGAAACAAAGGTGAAGCAGAATGGCATACATTTCTAAGGCAAATACCGAACCTGTCTGACCTTGGGCAAGTCAGTTAGCATGTCTCAGTCTCAGGTTCCTCATCTATAAAATGAGAGTAATAAAGCACCTCATGGGGTTCTTTTGAGACCCCAAGGAGATAACACATGTAAAGTGCTTTGCAAACTTTAAAGTGCTGTATAAATGATATGTGGAGGTAGCTAAGTGGTACAGTGGATAGAGGACTGGGGCTAGAATCACAAAGATTCATCTTCCTGAATTTAAATCCAGCCTTTGAGATCCTGGGCAAGTCATTAACCCTGTTGGCCTCAGTTTCCTCATCTGTAAAATGAGCTGGAGAGAGAAATGTCAAACCACTCTGGTATCTTTGCCAAGAAAACCCCAAATGGGGTCATGAAGAGTCAGACACAATTGAAATGACTGAACAATAAATGCTACAGCCATTATTATTTTTGGCTAAGGGACTAGAGTCCTTGGCCACTGGGTGCTATCTTCCTGGAAGCAACATTTGGACTGCTCTAGAACAGAAGTTCTTCATCTTAATTGTGCCATCAAGCCCTTTGGCAATCCTGTGAAAGCTATGGACTGCTTCTCAGAATGTTTTTAAATGCATAAAGTAAATTACATGGGATTACAAAGGAAACCAATCATATTGAAATAAAGATGTAATTTTTTTCCCATTCAGATATACTGCCTCTTGTGATCTACTCACTGACCCCTTGCGTGTCGCTAACCACAGGTTAAGGACTCCTCATCTAGAAGTCCTGGCATCTTGGGAATGGCCCAGTATATTTGATTATATCAGCATAGTGTTCTCCTATTCCAGTCAACAATGAATGGGATGTGGCAGGCTTGATGTGGGGATTTCTCAAGTGTACTTTTCACTGTGGCGAGGTATATTCAAAAAGAAAGAAAAAGTCTATTCATCTCCAGAAAGCAGCAATAGCTTCACCCTGAATTCATTGGTGCTCAAAGCCCAGCTCAGTTCCTAATAACTGAAGATGAAACTTGAACAGCAAAAGGGAACTATTCTGTCTCCTACAAAGTATCAAATCCTATTTTTAAGGGTTTCAGTTCTTAAAGGCACAGAATCCCGTCTTTCCTCACCCAATGATCTAGAAGAAGAAGAAACCCCAGTAACCACTGACCATACCTCCAAGCCTTCTTGAATGGAATTCAGCAATAACTCACATGTATAAAGCACTGCATGGTTTGCAAAGCACTTTTCTTACAGCAACCTGATGATTTGGAAGTCAGGTAGATGGTGCAGCCATAGGGAAAAACAGGGTCAATCCATCTTGGCCTTAATATGTACCCTTGCTGATAGTTGGATTCCTGGGCACGTGTTATAGCCTCCTCTTCTACATGTTTGACAGTTGTACATTAGTACAATAGGCATGTATTCTTCATTCATTGTATTTTTGACAAAGTTCATCTCATTCTAAAAATATCAATAACTCAGGAAAACTGTCAGGGGCAATAGTTACATCTTCTAATAAAGGTGGCCCAAAATCTTCCAAAAGCAATTAGAGATAAAGTCTAGCAGCTGTTTTGTATGTAAACGGTATATTTCATATAATTTAATATTTCCACCATATATTATTCATATGCCATATGGAATATATATTATTTATACACTATATATTTAATTCAAATTTGCATAGAATTTTAAAATAGCATTTAATTTTTTGTTGTTTTTCAGTCGTGTCTGATTCTTTGTGACCTCATTTGGGGTTTTCTTGGCAAATATACTATACTGGTTTGCCATTTCCTTCTGCAGCTTATTTTATAGGTGAGGAAATTGAGACAAACGGGATTAAATGACTTGCCCAGGGTCACACAACTTTGTAAGTATCTGAGGCCACATTTGAACTCAGAATGATGTCTTCCTTTCATCCACTGTGTCGTCAAGCTGCCTGATAGCATTTTAGTAATAATTCATTAAAAATTCATTAGTTTCTAAGTTCTTTGAGGGCAGAAGCTATCTTTTGCCTCTTTTTGTATCCCCAACACTTAGCACAATGCCTGGCATGTAGCAGGCAATTAATACATGTTTCTTAATTGATTTATTGATTGATAAATAATCAATAAACATTCATTAAGTGCCTATGATAAGTTTGTGCTAGTATGTGTCCAGGTTGTCTCAAAAATCCTAAAGCTTTAATAGCTTGAAACGGCATTAAGACTTTTAGGACAGTCTATATATAAGTATATACAACTATGATGTGAATTTATATATATGTATATATACATATATGTGTAATTTTATTTTGGTAGATGTGTAACTTTTGGGCTTTTGGGTTCTCATCCTATAACATAATTTGATAAATTCTTTTGTTGTTTATATTTTATGTTTAGAAGTAGCCAATTATTTCTCTACTTAATATAAATTCATTGTGCCTTATTTAAAAAATAATAGAATGTGTGATTTCAATTGTGTAGGGAGCTCTCCATGAGAAACTTCGGCCAGATCAGCACTTTCTTCCACAACTTCTTGTCTTAGAGACTTGTCTCCAACACCAAAAAGTTAAGAGATTTGCCCGAACATAAGACTTGAACCCAGGTCTTCCTGACTGTAGGATCAGTGCTCTGTGCCTTGAAAGGAGCAGATCTTTGAGTGTAAATATTCTTAACCCCATTTGATAGATGACATATTCTGGGTGCAGTCACCATTAGTTAGAGATAGAGGCCAAGTTCAGACTCAGGTGTTCTGATTCTGAAA